>NC_081405.1:287711807-287931807 GCF_030272615.1 Cryptomeria japonica
TGAGATTGTTATGGGAATTCAATGTTGTGGTGGAACTTTGAGTGAAGATGAAATTGTTTCTAAAGTCCTGAGATCCCTACCACTGGCTTACAAAATCAAGGTTACTACTATTAATGAGTTGAGAACAATGGCTAATAAATCTATCAACTAAGGCACTTTGGTTGGGAAACTATCTACTTTTGAGCTTGAGGGATTTGGAACTTCTGGAGCTATGAAGACTAAACCTTCTTTTCATGCATCTACATCTACAACTGGTAAGCAAGACTGGAAAGATTTATCTGCAAAGGAGTTGGAAGATATGAAGAGAGAAGATGATTAGTTTGAGCAACTTGAAGCACTATTTGGTAGAAGAGTACCTAAGGGACTAGTAGGAAGTAAGTATGAAGTAAAAGCACCTTTTAAATTTTTTGAATGTAATAAGATTGGTCATTTTGCATCTAGATGTCCTGAAAGGAATTGAAGATTTGAAGAAAGAGTTAGAAGATCATTTAAGCCTAACCCTGGATATCAAAACAAGTATAAATACAAGAAAAATAGAGACAAATCATGCTACATAGTAGATGAGAAAGGCATTATTGATTCAGATGATGAACCGACAGAAGAATCTGCTCGTGGATCTGGCAATGGGAAGGAATGGGTATTCCTAGCTATCAAGGAAGATGATCGAGCATTGGAAGAGAATATATCTGAAGAAAAGGAACTTGCGGCTAAAATTGAAGACAAGGATGAATGGGTAATTGACAGTGGTTGTTCACATCATATGACTGGAGATAAAGGGAAGTTTTTGTCTTTGCAATAATTTGATGGTGGTCTAGTTAGATTTGGAGATAACAAGCCATGTATGATAAAAAAAAAGGAACTATATCATTGGATGTTAAGAACAATACTGATAATGTTTACTATGTTGAAGGTTTTAAGGCATAATATTTTGAGTGTAGGACAATTGGTAGACAAGGGATTTCAATTACAGTTCAAGGATGGGAAATGCAAAATCATTAATAGATCTGGCTTGGAGATTGCAACCAGTACATAGATAAAAGGTAATATATTTCACTTAAAATATGATGTGAAGACATGTTTGATTACATAGATTGATGAGAGTTGGCTATGGCATTAAAGGTTGTGTCATGTGAATTTTGATTGCATTGTGAAGATCAGTTCAACTAAGGCTATTAGGGATATACCTAAGATTATGAAGCCCTATAATCTGGTATGCAAAGAATGTCAAATGGGTAAACAGGTCAGAACCTCTTTTAGGAGTATACAAGATAAATCAAATGATATTCTTGATCTTATTCATACTGATTTGTGTGGCCTTGCTAGAGTTAAAAGTTTTCAAGGTGATAGATATTTTATGCTAATCATTGACGATTATTCTAGAATGATGTGGGTTAATTTTCTGAAAGAAAAATCTGTAGCATTTCAAAAGTTTAAAATCTTTAAGGCTAAAGTGAAAACTGAGTCGAGATTGAAGATTAAATGTTTGAGATCAGATCATGGTTGTGAATTCACATCCGGTGAGTTTAATAACTTCTGTGAAAAGCATGGTATAAGAATAAAATTTTCTTCTCCCCGGACACCTCAGTAGAATGGAGTTGTGGAAAGGAAGAACATAACTATCTTGGATGTTGCTAGAACAATGATGATGAAAGATAGTCTACCTCATATCTATTGGAGAGAAGCAGTAAGCACAATAGTTTACACATTCAACAAAGTACATATCAAAGGAGAAACCGGTAAGACACCTTATGAATTATGGTTTGGTAATACACCTACAGTTAAGTATTTCAAAATTTTTGGTAGTAAATGTTATGTCAGGAGAGATGATATTATTGGGAAATTTGATCCTAGATGTGATGAAAGCATATTTCTTGGTTATTCTAATGAAATAAAATCATATAGGTGTTATAACAAGAGAGTATAGAGTATTGTGGAGAGTGCTAATGTCAAAGTAGATGAACTGAATAGAAGTCAAATCAAAGTTTATGAGAAGGAACCGGTAGTGGAAATTATTATATCTGAACTGATAGCACCTTTAATGAAATAAAGAGTTGAACCAGTTACTCCAGCAACATCATAAAATTCTACAGTAACTGAAGAACAAGGAAGATGAACACAAAGTCAAAAGACTCCTAGGTATGTGAGATTGAATCATTCAGAAGATCAAATCATTGGGGATAAGAGAAATGGAGTGATGACAAGAAGAAGACTGGCAACTAATAAGGTACATTTAATTTCACAAGTTGAACCGGTATTAGTAATTGAGGCATGTGAAGATGAACATTGGTTGAAAGGTACGGAAGAAGAATTAGATCAAATTGAGAAAAATAACACATGGACCTTGGTTCCCCAGCCTAAAAATAAAAATGTTATTGGAAATAAATGGGTTTTTAGGAATAAATTGAATGAGGATGGTCAAGTTATAAGGAATAAAGCTAGATTGGTTTGTAAAGGATATTCTCAAAATGAAGGAATTGATTATGGAGAGACTTTTGCACCTGTAGCTAGGATTGAAGTTGTGAGATTATCTCTTGCCTATGCTACTTATTAAAACTACAAGATTTATCAGATAGATATAAAATGTGCATTTCTGAATGGGGATCTTGATGAGGAATTTTATATTGAGCAACCTGATGGTTTTTCACTATTAGATGATACAGATATGGTTTGCAAGTTAAGGAAAGCTTTATATGGACTAAAACAATCACCTAGAGCTTGGTATGCAAGGCTGGATAAATATCTTTTGAAGATTAGTTTTACTAAAGGCAGTGCTGATAGTAATTTATATTATAAAATCATTGATGATGATATACTGATTGTTGAAGTATTTATTGATGACATTATTTTTGGAGGTGAAGATAAGTTATGCATAGAATTTTCTAAGAATATGGAGAAAGAATTTGAGATGTCTATGATTAGTGAGATGAAATTTTTCTTAGGTTTGCAGATTACTTAGACTGACAAAGATATTTTTATCTATCAAACTAAATATGATAATGAACTGTTGAAGAAATTTGGTATGGGAGACTCTAAACCGATAAGTACTCCTATGGTTACAAGTGAGAAATTGACAAGAAAAGATGTTTTTGCACCGATAAATCCTACAAGATACAAATTTATGATTGGAGGTCTGCTTTATTTAACTCAGACTAGGCCTAACATTATGAATGATGTTTGTATTGTTTCAAGATTTCAGAGTGATCCTAGAGAAAATCATGAGATGGCGGTGAAAAGGATTTTTAGATACTTGCAAGGTACATTAGAATATGGTTTGTGGTACCCTAAGGATGATAACTTTACTTTATGTGCATATACAGATGTTGACTAGGTTGGATATGTTGATGACCAAAAAAGTACTTTTGGTGGAGCTTTCTTTCTTAGAAAGAAGTCGGTTTCATGGATCAGTAAGAAATAGTCATGTACTTCTTTATCTACTATTGAAGCTGAGTATGTTGATGCTGCTACTAATTGTACACAAGTTCTATGGATGAAGTAAATGTTGAAGGATATAAAGGTGGATTGTGATGCATTGGTAGTTATTCACTATGATAACTCTGCTGTTATTGATATATCAAAGAATCTGGTATTTCATTCTAAAACAAAGCACATATCTATCAAGTATAACTTTTTGAAGGAGAAGGTGGAAGCAAATGAAGTTAGACTAGTTTATGTGAACACTAAAGAGCATATTGTAGATATTTTCATTAAACCTTTGTCCAAGGAATCATTTGAGTACCTGAGAGACAAATTGACACTTTTTGCTTATTCGGTAGAGACTTGATTGATGCAGTTTGGCATCAGTCTGACATGCATTATCAGAGATACTATTTATTATGGCACTAATGTGGGATGCTACTACTCAAGAGGAGTAGTCAACTTTGTGATTCAGAGACTTATGCTTTTTCTTTGATGTTTCTGTCAAATTTCTGGCATTGATGTCAAAGAGGGAGTGATACTGATGTGAAAAAGAAAAAGAAAGTTAAGAAAGGGGAGTGATACTCAGAGATATATGTGGGAGATTGTTGGATATCTTCCATAGGGGGAGACTTGTTTGTCATTTCTTGGTACTTAGATGTTTTTCACATCTATTGCTGCTATCAATGTCAAAGGGGGATATTGTTGGACATTTGGTGGAATTGACTATGTGTTGCATTGATGTTTTGACATTGATGCCAACACTAGTTGTTTGGATGCTTTACCGAAACCCTTCTGGTCCCGGTTGGTTGAGTGGTTTTTGGTTAACTTGGATCCGGCATGATTTGGTAGGCTCCAGTATAGTCTGGTGTTGGAATTGGCTTGTACATAATACTTATACTCATATTTGGTTAGTTGGTTTTGATCTAGAGATCGGATTCTATCCTTCTTGCTTAGAAGATTGGTTTCTGGTTTCGGTGAGGGTTTCATCGGTAGAGCTTCTAATATAGATCTTTCATGAATTGCATATGTGGTGTTAGTATAGATTCTTGTGGAGTTTCAGGATGTTGTTGGTGATCATGTTTGAGACTTAGCGGTTGAAGATCATTGATGTATCATGTGGACCTATACTGGGTCCCAGTTGATCTAGGTTATGGATTAGCTTTAATGTAACATGTGGATAAGACCTATGGATGTATTTTTGAGATGTCTTATGTGCTAATATTATTTGTTTGGTCCAAGGCTGACATGGTTTGTAATTATGTAATCGGCTTATTGTCTTGTGGCCGACCTAATTTTTTACTGTCTAGGGTTTTGTATAAATTGCTGTAAGATCTCATTGTAGATTATCATGGTTACTGTAAGAGGTCGTGGTCAAGGAATGTAATGTGTGAATAATGTAATATCATTTAGGTAGAGGATTTGGTTGATCATTGGAGATCAAATTGGGTTTATGTAAGAGGATTTAGTCCTCTAGTATCGAGCTTAACCAAAATTGTACTCAAGCATAGGAGATACAATCTTTTGTAGTTCAACACTTCTCTGGATTGTAGTCTAGATTTATATGTAGTCAGTGAGGCTCCTTTTGTGATGAGAAGTGCGGTCTAGGTTGTTGGCCTTCCTGGAAGTACAAGGCCCTTCATTGTAATTCACATACTTACTGCAGAAGTATTACCTGATGGTGGGTAGGCTTCCCACCATGGTTTTTCCCTTTACCGAGTTTTCCATGTACAAATCCTCGTGTTATGTGGATGGATTTTATTCTCTGATTATTGTTTATGCTTAATTGGTTTATCTACTATTCTAGTATTAATTTTTTGGGTTCTGGTATTAAAGTTTGAATTCCTAATGGTTCATATAATCAGTGACAATAGATTCACCCCCCCTCTCAGTTGTCTTTCAGTTATCTGAACTGTTTAACACACTCTTGTAGACACACACCTTTGGCTCAGCTACACACTCTTTTCTCATATTACCGACACAATAAACTTCATCAAAACTGACCTAAATAAACTTTACATCTTTGTCACTTACAAAACTCTAGATACATCTAGATTCAAATGAATTTACATCATAGATCATTACAACAAATTTCAAGACAATTAAAGTCGTTGAATGATCATAACACATTAGCGCACATCGATCTAATAAGAAGTCACACCCTTAAAACATTTTTCTAAGTAGTTCACTTATTTCCAAGAAATATTATACTTAATGATGCCAAAATAATATTTTAATTCGTCACATGGGTTGTGACATGTCACCATCAAGTTATGGACATAATTAAAATTAACCGCCAAACCATAAAGCATCACCGGTTAAGAGATCTGGTTACCGGTTCTAAAACCCTACTGAAAATACAAGAGTAAATCACAAACATGACTTTCAATTATCAAAACATGATGTGGTTCTGGTCATAGACATATTACAATGATATAAACACATGTTTCAAACTGCAACACCTAATTCCTCATCAATATTCAGAACTAATTGCTTAAGTATAACACCATTTCATGTTTACCGGTTAGAGTACTATTTGCCAGTTTGTTTGTCAGTTGTGTAGTTCATCTGACCAACTTAATCCATTACCCGTTAGGTTACACCAATAAACCTAGATGACAAAGTAATCAAGAATAAAGCAATTTTTATTGTTGTTAGTAGTGACAACACAAATAACTGATCACCAAGTCACCAACCAATATCTCAATCTATACTCATCATACATCACCGTGCCATCATTCTCCTTATCATATCAACTATATCATCACCAACAGTCCTTATACCGGTATGTCAACATCATCATTAGTTATGCCAATCAAGCCAACAGTAGCTAGACTAAGCATGTGGATGTTAATTGGACCAAGTATAGTGTGGGTTGGGTGACATGTAGTTCATGTCCCCAATCTTGGAGTAACGTGTGGGTTTTAGGACCTCGTTGACTAGACATTGTGATTGCTAAACTAACTTGTAGATGACTTGTAGATATTATGAATATTCTCAATCTCTCTCTCTCTCTCTCTCTCTCTCTCTCTCTCTCTCTCTCTCTCTCTCAGATGTCTCCATCCCATTTTGTGCATTCTCTCCTTGTCCTCCCTTTCTCTTTCTCTCTCACATCTCTCTCTCTCTTTGCCTATTACTCTCTTTCTCTCAAGTCTCTCTCTCCTTCCCTCTCTCTCTCTCTCTCTCTCTCTCTCTCTCTCTCTCTCTCTCTCTCTCTAGCTTAGATTCATCCATTAATCTTAGATGAGTTCATTTTAGATACATTTAGTTAATTATATGCATTAGGGATATGCTCTTGTTTCAATTTGATTACTTCTTACTCTTGTTCTCTACTTCTATCTCCTAATAACATACACATAAATCTGAAAATAATTTTTTTGATCTTGAATTGAATTTTATCTGCAACTAGACCAGTGCCTTATTTCCTTTGGGTAATAGAGTTATTCATTTACAAAACCTACATATAAATCTAAAAGACGGTTTTGTAAATCCCCTTTTAGATAGATTTTTCAGCTACCCAACCTCTAATGTTATATAGCTAAATGATACTTTTCATAGTTAGTTTAATTGAATTTAACTTTCCCTTGAAAGACCAATTAAAAAGACACAACAGGAAAAATGATTCTTAGATGTATCTTGATAATCTAACCATGTAACATCACATAACCTCTTCACAAAGAGATTTAGAGCACCAATTATCAATCATAGATAATAATAGCAAAGAATTGTTTTCAAAATGAAAATCCACAACACAATTGCAAATAAGAGAACTGGATTTCTTTGTATTAACTTGAAATAAATTCTTTGTCTTGAAACACAGAAAATGCTTAAAACTTTTGAACTACAACTATCTATCTTCTAACTATGATAAAAAAAATTTCAAATTATTACATTGAATATTTTATAATATATCAAAGGGTCATGCTGTTTGATTGAAGTCTTTTGAAAACATATTAAAACCTATAACCAATCATCTAGTTAGGCATAAATGCACATTAGTTAAATGTGATAGATACTTCTCATTGTATCTAGTGTCACAGCCATGGGTTGTGTCTTTGGCTTCCACTTCTATCAGCACCATTCTCTCCATGAGATAAGATACCTTGTCAATGTCTTGGTCCTTAGCAGCTTTCAATGCACTTTTGAGTATGTGCTGGCACTCGCAGATCCAACCCATTTTTTTTTGTCCTCCATCTTTGCTGACAAGGAGCAAGATGTTATTTGTGTTGTCACTGAGGAAATTTTCTCCCTATGCTCTTAACTCTTCCAAATACCTTTTAAGTGCCTTCATTAGTTTTTCATAGTTTTGCACCGCATCCGGATGTGCTTCATCTCCACTTTGTAATTCGTGGGATCTTTCCTACAATCGTTTATCCAATCGCTCATTTTCTTCAATGACAGTTTCATTCTTATTATATATGTCCCAATACTTATCCATCCATGTCATCATATTAGTGAATCTCTTTTGTATCAGCACTGACATGGTTTCACTCTTTGTTTTTCTTAATTGCACCTACAGCTGATAATTTGCTTCTTTCAATTTGCTAGCCTTGGTATGAGGTTGTGAGATTTCACTCTATATCAATAATCTTTGTGGCTCTTTTTGTTTTAACATTTCTTTCAATTGATCAATTTCTTTGTTTAACTTTGACTACTTCAAGTTTACTAGATTGACCTTCTTTTACCAAAAATTGAATTTGTGCTTTGTCCAATTTAGCAATATTTACCCCTAAATCAGCTATCATCATGTGGTTGTTTCGCCAACATTTAGGGTCATGATGTGTACAAAGGATTTTTGTGTATCAATGACCACATGTTTCTTATTTTGAGGGTATAGTGACCATATTAACATAGAATATTTATCAGGGTTGTATAGTGATCCCATGTATACTTGGGTCACACCCTCAGGAGACAATTTGTGTTTAGCATCAATGTCATGTAGAAAACTATCGAATACTAAAGCTGAATTTAGATCCCATCCTGGAAAGATTAACACACCTACATCTTGAATTGGCTTCCTTCCTCTGTCAGGATTCATTAGGCTCATTTATTGTGCTACTTCATTCTCTAGGGTGGTAGGAAATTGTTGTTTGTGTTTACCTCTCCATCACCCTCTCTGATTGCTTTACCTTTCACTCTATACAAGAAAGACATAAATTTAGAAGTCCTTATAAAATTATCATCAGATACAAAATCATTACAGGACAATTGCCTCAGGTCATCTTCCCTCGGGATTCCTTCATCAGGATCCCTAACGGGTGACACCTGCTCTTCAATTAATATCATAGAGAATTGGTCAAATGAAAGCTCTTCTGATGACTCTTCTTCATCTGAGGATGATATTTCAATAGTTTTCTTTTATCTAGCTTTTTGTTGAATCTCCCTGTTATGATTTTCAATGGCCAGTTCGGCCTCCTTCTCATCCATATTCCTTATTAAATCATTCCTTAAATATGGGATGTGCTCATAATCACCAATTTTTTGCTTCTTTTTTACTAAATGAATATATCCTTCTAGATCAAAGTTCTTTCTTGGAGCACCCAACTTCATATTATAATGGAACAATTTGTTCCATCTGAGCTATTGTCCTCTTCCATTCACAATGAATTCTCTAACACATAGGGTCCCAGGTAAAAAAGATTGTTTGTCTTGGGAAGCTAGATGCACATGATTTGATTCTCCCATCTGCCTTATGATCTCCAAATATGCTATCCTATTAGTAACCATTTTTGGAAATAATAATGGAGCCCCTTTGAAGCCATAAATCCTAATCATGGTTACATCAAAGAAACAATACCAATATCCCCAGTTGTGTCTGATAGTATTATGCCCTCTAAAATCTGCAGGCCTTAAAAATCTCTTCACTTCTTCTAAGAGTGCAAAGTTACAAGGGTGACCAAAAAATTTGTATAGAGTTTTAACAAAGAATTCCTCAAAATGAATATAACTAGACCTAACAAATCTGCAGTCCCAAATTGAGGTCCATAGCTAAATTGGCAGAGGCCAGTTATCACCACCATATTTTCTTACCCTCATTTCCTCAGGCCAGAGCCCCAATCCTTGTCCATAAAAAAACACCATATGCATGGGTAAAGAATCATGTGTAAAGTGACTTTTGGAAGAGTCCCTCTAGATAGCATCAAGTCCTGTCCCAAGTTGCTCAACTACAAACGTAAAAAAATCAAATTCGCTGGCCTTTAGGGACTAAATGTTTATTGTATGATCATGGATTCTATTCTCATAAAATCTGGACTGTTCAACCCTAGAACCTGATCGAGTAGTATGTATACTTAAAATAGTCTTTAAACAAATTTACATGAAATGTTAGGACCTCCCCTATCTCTAACAGCACCTTAGGATTAAGAAAGTGAAAGGGCAATCTCCATCCAACATAAGTGGTATCTAATCCATGATACTCTTCAAGCAAATCGCCAAGGATAATGGGATGATCATAAACCCCAAGAAAATAAAAAACTTCTGAAATTGCCTCCTGTGATACTAAGAAACAAGGATTTCCATCCCGGTCACATATCACCCTCTTTTTTGAATCAATATTTTGTGCCAGGAGCTTTAGAAGATCCACATTGACATAGACATTGGGAACAACAATTTTTCCCAGGCTCAACTTCCATGGATTGCAGTTTGGCTCAGGCTTCTCACACCTGTGGATAGCTCATAGCCTCTAATAGTTGTGTACACATCTCCCACATCAGCATAGTTCTCTTCTAATTTCCACTCTGCGAACCTCTTAGGTTTGGGGGTGGAACTCGGCAATTGATCTAGTAGATCTTGATTCAATTTCCTTTCTTCTAACCTGGTTTTTTGACTTGTTTCCTCTATTTTCTATTTCTTCCCCTTACCCTTGCTTCTCTCCCCTCTTTGCCTTTTTGTAGAACCATTAGGAGTTTCTATTTTACAAGCAATTGAATGTATTACTTGAAACAATCACAGAGAAATCGATCAGAGAACTTACTTTCTTTGTTCTTCTGTATTTTCGGCCTGCTTCAATGTCTTCTTAATGCATTGACAATTCTATTGTGAAAATCTCCTAGATTTGTTCCTCGGAGAAATTTATTCATGTAGAAATAAATGTTTCAATCTATAAATCAGCGAGCCACCTTTTCAAAATTTGAATTATTTGACGGCGTATGTCATCGGCTTAACTCTCCCTGTCACTACCTCTAAGTTTGGTGCCTTTCTGACAAATTAATCGCTGAGGATAAATATGGAGATATATGTAACTATTTCCTTTTTGTGTCATTTCAGCCTAAGTTATACCGATAATAAATAGTTATGATATCCATTGGCATTACTTCTACTATTGGCATATCCAAAGATTGTTTTCCCGACTTTATAAGTCATTCTGATAAGGGTCTCCTCATTTTTTCTCCCTTTATTGCTATTGGTTTCTTAGTTTATAATTGTTAAATCAAGATAGTTCTCCCGATAGTACTCTATTTGTAAATCAATGGGATAATTTCATCGATCGGAACACTGTTGGTGTGTTATCCTGACTTTGTAAGCTATCTCGAAGTCCTCCTAGACGATGCTTATCAGCATTACTTTGATCATTGACAAAGCAAAAAGGTGTTATCCCGTCTTCACAATTTATACTGATAGAGGTTTTGTCCTTGAATTCGCTATAAGTTTACACTGTTTGGATAGCCTTTTTCACCTACTTTGATCTTATATGTTATTTCTATAGGGCCTGTATCATTACAACCTACCCCTAGATGTGTGTTGGGATAGCTATACTCTATCAGGATTACAAAATATTACTATTCCTCCTTTAGTGACTATTCTGATAGGCATCTCATCATTTGCATTCGGTATAACTATGTCAATAGCCATGTTCAATACTGACTTATTAGATCGGGTTAGCTATCTCGATATATACATAGAATGCTACTTAATGAGGTTTATTTTGCTAATCTTTCTTAGGTCTATCAGGGATTATTCTTATATGATTTTAGTTATAGTATGTGAGGTCTTGTATTGAGTTAAAGAAAACTTCTGTAGCTTCAACATTTCACTTATGCTAAATACAAAAGCTTGGTGATGACTGACATGCTAGGGGTATTAGGTATTGTTACTAGATTTTGGGGTAATAGGTATTGTTACTGGATATTTTAGATTCTTAGATTAGTTGTCAATGAAAATGAGACAGTGGCTTGTTCTCCTTTGCACTTTAGGGTTTTCTAGATGTAGGTGGTATCCCTTACTTCAATATCTAAAATATCAATCTCTATGCACTGAGATATTGATTAGAGCATAATGTTCCCCCATTTGTACTAAGGATTGAAATGATCATAATAGGAATCATTGTGTTATTGCATAACAAACCATTAAAAGGATTCATCCATTAAATTTTCCATAAATATCTCAGCACGAAACACAACATGATGCAAATATTTGTAATGTTAAATTATAAATAACTTGACATGTAAATATAATCACAAAGTACAAGTCCTCCCACATAATTACAAACAAGAATTCCCACATAATCACAACATTTAGATTTCACCAAAAAATATCAAGAAATCAATATAAAATAGATAATATACTAATCGCATACCTCATACATTTAAATCATGTCATTGAGCTTCTGCTTCATCTGACACTTTGTTTGTATCTTTTGATCTAGAATCAACATTGTAAGGATTGGTCATATCATCATCATCATCTTCATGAACATTAACTCCTGCATCATCATGATCTTGTTCCTCTTCTTTGACATCTTCATCAGGCACATCATCAACTAACTGTTGATCCTGATCATCATGTACATCATATTCTAGCTCTTTTGTATCTTCTTCTTCCATGACATTATACTTTATCTACCTTCCTCTAGATTCATGTCTAACAACAAATAACCAACCCGATTTATGTGGAACCTCTGAGTAAAATACCTGATCACATTGGATTGGAAGAACATAGGGCTCATTTCCAGTTCACTCAAACAACCTTGTATTGACCATTGTAAATCCATAATCATCAATAACAATTTTATCCAGATCATTTTCATTCAATCATAGCCTGTACCATTGGACGACGATAAGAGCTAATTTGAAGGACCCAATGTCACACTCAACTATATCATCCAAAATCCCATAGTATCGATGCTATGAGACTTAAGGATGTATGTCACTTGTAGATGAAACGCTAGTCACCTGAAATACTGCAATTATCCCAGAATCACAAGTTTTCTTCATGTCATCCAACTTTTTGATGTGAAATTTATGACCATTGCACCACATAGCCTTGTGGTGTTTCACCTGCAATATGTCAAACATGTAAAAATTATTGCATCGCTAGTTGATAAACATATTTATTCTTGGTCGAATGTATGCAAAAAACAACATATATATATATACATCATTACATTTGAAAAAAATTTAAATAATATGGGTGATTAATATATTTATATGTACCTATTTATGTCTTAAACCATATGCCAAATCAATTTCCCTTGGTGTAACATTAGAATCTCCATTATGATGAGCTTCTTTAACCAATGAAGCCACACCTTCCCATGTTAATGCATGACTAGATTGTTGACATCGTTCAATCCATATCATCATCCAATCAAGATTGTTTGCGACATACAAATGTAGTGCATCCCACTCTCAAGCAACTATAGAAAAATGACAAGAAAATTACAACTGATGTATATTGAAGATTAAGAATTAATTAACTAAAATATATATAAAAACTAAATGTAAAATGTATTCAGATCAATGTCCATGAACATCCAACAATTACCTCTTACTTTCCTCAATCTAACTTTCCCCATCAGGTACTCCCCTTTGAATTTGTTAATGGAGTTGGGATCCCAAATGTGATCTACATGGATCTTTGCTACAAACTTAGGAAGATATTCAGTAATGTACACCATAGTCTGGTATACCATATATCCCTCCACCATAGAACTCTCAGGATGTGCTCTTTGTCAAACCAAAGCATTCAAAAATTTGAGGTGCCTCTCAACCATCCACATTGACCTTGTGTGTATAGGTCCATAGATTTCAATCTCCTCAACTTGGTGTATGAGGTTGTAATGCTCGCCAAAATACCCTAAAGAAACTAAATAATAATAACAACTAATACAAAATATAACATCTCCATCTATTTACATTCATTAACCAATTAACCAATATGAACATTCATCATTGCTCATTTCATCAAATAACACAAGCGGAAATAACACAACATCAATAATCTTTCTCTAGGGTACTTTAACATCATTACTTAATTCATTTCCACAATAACATACTAGCTACATGATAGGTATAATTCACCTTCATTAATGCATCATATTCTAATTCTTTAACCATGAGATATGCAACCTACATCATTACTTATTCCTCATGATATGCATAATTTCCTTTCTACCAATGCATCTATGTGAATCATTCCTATTTACTAGATCCAATTAACCTCTTCTAACATATTCACTTATCAATCCACGAATATTCCTCTTTCAAGATTATTTCACATTCTAACTAGCATATAAACATTTCATGAAATAATACAACTAATCCATAATGCAATTCCATTCTATTCCAACTATACTCCACTTTATTCCATGATTCATAAAATCGCATCTCTATAATAGTACAAATATAATATCTCTAAATTCCAATTTCCAACTACAATTCATCTTACAAATATAAGTACATTAAATACACTATGAGCATAGCTCTTTCTACTACAAGATTACATCTACTATATACAAAAATATTTCATTACATACATTCCATCTTATCCATTACATAAATCTGCTACAAGGTACATCCATAGTACATCATGAAGAAGAATCCACATCCACACAAGAAGAATCCAACAGAACATCCCAATGGCTAAAAAGCACCAACCTCCTGACCATGTGGAACCAAAGGAACCACCCCCCATGCTAGGAGATGACACAAGGTCCCAACACATACTCTAAACCTAAGTTGGCACTTGTAACCAAGAAGACTAACCACACAAGGACTCTCAAGCAAGAACTCACACATACAACATGAATGGACTCCGAGAGGCATAAAACTCATCAAGACATAAATGCATCCAATAAGAATAATCATAAATCATACAGGGGAAACACATGTAGGAGTGGAGTATCATCACATGCCATCCTCATAACATAATAACACAAGGCACTATCTTGATGGACCTATGGAGCCATCTCAACCTATGAGAGACTAAGGGAGATTAGATTACCATCTTCATGGCCTTCTCATGCTTATCCTAAAACATCCTCCCTAGGACTAAGTCATGAGGCACAAATCAATTTATCATCTTATTAATTAATCTAACTACCCAACCCATCAATTATTAGGTTATCACTTATTTATAAATCACAGAAAACTCAAATGTGCCCTAGTGGTCTAGACTTCATGCATCCTTACAAGGAACCTCATGCAATCTTATCTCTCGTGACCCTGGTCATCACAAGGAAGCCCACTCCTCCTAACATGGCCCAACAATAAATCACAAGAGGTTCTACCAACATAATTACATGAAAATAATACTCAAAGCAGCCAACAACTTCCACACATACTCTTACAACATAAACAAGGCCACAACAACATATACAACATCAATATAGCAAAATGAGCCTCTTGGCTAGCAATAACAAAGGCTTATAAAGCCATCAAATGCTATCATCAAATAAAGAATAACATCACAGCAAAGCCTATTCACTTGCTGGTCCAAAATAACATAGAAATCATCTCAATCATTCATGGCCTATCCACATGGAACAGAGTCTAAAATACTCACAATGCATAGAAAATCAAATATACACAAAACCATCAAAATTCATCAAAACTAATCAAACCCAAAACTAGGAAATATTAAAAGACCTCAAATAAAGCGTCTGGTACAAAAACCAATTCAGGAAAATACTTCAAAAATGACCAAAACTAGGAAAATACAAAACACATACAGGGTAGCGCTTTTGTCCCGTAGGACAACACTTTTGCCAAAAAGAACAACGCTTATCTCAAGAAGATCATCGCTTATGAATCCTAGAATCACGCATATGCACCCTAAAATAGCGCTTATGTTTCCAGATTCACGCTTATGCATCCTAAAGCAGTGCTTATGTTGTGTAGAGAAGCGCAAATGCAATACAAAACAACACTTTTGCAAAAACAACGGTTTTGCACAAGACTTACGAAAAAATCAGAAAAATTTCGAGTAAAATAATAAAATACAGACTTAATGAGAGGGATCGAAAAACATATGAAAAGAGATGCCCATAAACCAGGAATACTTTGGTATAAACACAATAAAATAACTCAATCTATAAACCAAGATTTAATCAAATAACTTCATAACAATTTCTCACAGAGCCGTGAAATGCATACATGGGAAAATCAAAATAAATATCTCCCAACAACTATATAAAAACTCTCATAACATAAAGTTTCCTTCCCAAACATTTCCTTTCAGCAATAATAAAATTGTAGAATAAAATATTATTTCAACCCAAAACAATGCAGACACAATGCATACACAAAGAAGCCATTGAAAAACAAAAATTCAAAGTGAAGAACTCCAACCTACAACTTTGAAGTAAAGGATTGAAGCTGAAGAAGAGCTCCCACAAGCCAAACCAAATCCAATCCAAACTCCAGCCAAAACCAAGAGAGAAGAAAATCCAAAACAAAGGAAGAAAACTTGCTGGAAATTTTTTCCAGAGAAGAGCCAATCAACCTGAAAAACCTCACGGGAATGAAAATAAAAAGTAATCCAAAAATCCTAACCTCAATCTCGGCCAATCAAAATATTCCATTTTGGAGTATATTTTACCAACCCAGCATATAATATAATTTATTTACCCATTTTGAATTTAACTAATGAGAGTGAAGGGTAGGTAAAGTAAATAAAATATACTTATTCAGCTAAGTGGAATTGTTTTATTTCTTTATTTAATTTAATGTGTTCATACACCCCACTTAGGAATAAAAGTGAAACTGTTAAATAAATATAAGCTGTAAATAAATAATCCAAATGGGGATTAAAATCAAATAAACCAAAAGCTAATCAAATAAATTAAAGCGCTAAATAAATATAAGATATCAAATAAATATCAAACCATAGAAGGTCAAATAAATAATTAAACAATCAAACACCTTTAAAGATTAAATCACAAATATTAAATAAATTTTAAACAACAATAAAGCTTATCAAATATATAATCATGAAATCAATAAACGTTAATTATCAAAAAAATATAAATATCAAATAATTAAATATTCAAAACTTATAAATTAAATACTTTAAAATAAACATTACCAAATATAAACTACACATCAAGAGCCACATAATTACTCTAACATAAACAAGTAAATCAACCGGCATAAACTGAACTCACAATACCAAAAGACCAAGCTTACTAACTGACATGGCGAATTATGCCAAGACGCTGACTACTCATGGCGAACAACTTAGACCTACAGTATGTGAGGGGAAACTCATGCCATCTCTGAACCACATAAGCCATTGGAACTAAGACACACTCAGACCTGTGAAGCCAGGTGGAGTTGATGTCTGGTACCTGCAAAATCCTACAACCACAAAATGACAATACCACATATACATATACATATATATAGAACAAGCAAGTGATAGAGAATCGTGACAACACATCCCACTCGCAATGAGTGATGTGGAATCATGTCTATCACGAAGACAGTCAAAAAATAGTCAAACACATCTCATAAACATCTCATCATATGTAATCATGAAGTAGGGTTAGCAAAATCATAATCATCATCAAAACCATGATAAATCTAATCTATCAATAATCCATCACATAGTGAGCATATTAAATCCATCGAGTACATATATCATCAAATCACATGATCAATCATGATAGTACCAACATCCATATAGATACTCAAAATAGCATATGTCCAATAGTGTCTAACATCAATCATAAGTCACTAAAGCACATGAGTAATCATCATCCAAATCATCAAAATATAATCTAGATAAGTCTATCAAGCATAATATGAAAGTCAACTCTAGTCAAAATAAGTTCAATCAAGGGTGGACACTACATTCTCCCCCCCTTTTCCTAAGCTTACTCTTGGAAGCCTGAGAACAAATAGGGATATAGTTGTTTCATCTGCACTGCATCCTCCTATGTAGCTGAAGAATCATCAATCTGATCCCACTAGACCCTTACCTGCTCCACGCTCTGACCTTTGAGGGACATCTCTCTATGCTGAAGAATGCGCATGGGCTCCATAGAAATCTGCCTGTCCTAGACTTGTAAAGCATTCCAATTCAGCACATGTGAAATATCAGGATGATATAACCTCAAAACTGAAACATGAAATACATCATGGATGCAGGACAAGCTAGGTAGCAAGGCGAGGTGATAAGCCATAGGACCAATCCATTCCAAAATCTCGAACGACCCAACAAGTTAAGGTGCCAACTTAGAGCCTTTTCCATAACAGACCAGACTCTTTCGCGAGCAAACGCTCAGAAATACCATGTCACCAACAGAAAACTGCCTGTCCACTCTATGGGCATCTGCATATTTCTTCTGTCTATCCTGAGCGGCCAAAAAATGCCCTCTAATGTGAGCCACCTGCTCCTCCATATGCTGAAACATCTCTGATCCAATATGCACTCTATCCTCTAATTGGACCCAACTCAAGGGCATATGACATGGTCTACCATATAATGCCTGATAAGGAGACATACCAATAGAGCTATGGTAACCATTATTGTATGCAAAGTCAACCAAATAGAGATAATCCTCCCAATGAGACTGCTGATCCATCACATACATCCTCAACATATCCTCCAAAACCTAGTTCACCCTCTCTATCTGTCCATCTATCTTGGGATGGTAAGTTGAACTAAAGTTCAACTGCATACCCAAATCATGTTGAAGATCTATCCAAAATGCTGATATGAACACTGGATCATGTTCTGATATGATCCGCAAAGGAATACCATGCAACCTCACAACTCCCTCCAAGAAAACCCAAGCTATTGTCATTGTTGTATACGAAGACTTGATCGAAGAAAAGTTGCACTACTTTGGTCAATCTGTCTACAGTGACCATAATAGCATCATGACGACGTGACGACATGTGAAATCCAACTATAAAATCCATAGATATAATATCCCATTTCCATCCTGGAACCAAATGTGACTGTAATAATCCCACAGGATGCTGATGCTCTGCCTTCACTCACTGACACTCTAGGCAACATGCCACAAAATCTGCAATATCTCTCCTCATATCAAACCAATGATATATCTGTCTCAAA
This sequence comes from Cryptomeria japonica, assembly GCF_030272615.1. NCBI lineage: Eukaryota > Viridiplantae > Streptophyta > Pinopsida > Cupressales > Cupressaceae > Cryptomeria > Cryptomeria japonica. Next base: position 287,730,522 of record NC_081405.1, read on the forward strand.
TCCACATGCATCTTCTTGACACTTGGATGTTTCGAGTAAGGTGCACAATGTGCGTCTGACATGATCAAATCTCGAAGACCATCTGATTGTGGAATATAAATACATCCCAAATACCTAAGAAGCCCATCTAATTCTACTGAGTAACCTGCATATCTTCCCTCAAGATCTCTACCTATGGCAACCTCTGCAATAATCTCCTAATACCATACATCTGAAGTAAGGGCACTAAGAATACAACTCCTCAAATCCACACTAAGAGACATTGCTGAAATCTCATGCCTCCTGCGACTCAATGAATCTGCTACCACATTCTCCTTACCTTGAATATATCTCACCTCAGAGTCATACTCACATAAGAACTACATCCAACTCCTCTGCCTCACATTCAAATTTGGCTGCGTAAAAATGTACTACAAACTGCGATGATCACTATGCAACTCGAATCTATGTCCAAGAAGGAAGTGCCTCCATCTAACCAAAGCATGAACCACTGCCGCTAACTCAAGATCATGGGTGGGATAATTCTGCTCATGATTCTTAAGTTTACGCTACTCATATGCAATCACATGACCATCTTGCATCAATACTATTCCTAGACCTTCCAAAGAATCATCTATGCAGACCACAAAATTCCCCAAAGGATCTGGCACTGCTAAAATAGGTGCACTGGTCAAACGCTCCTTAAGGATATGAAATGCTATCTCACACTGCTCTGTCCAAACAAACTTTTTTCCTTTTTTCTGAAGAGAAGTGATAGGATGAGCTCTCCTAGAGAAATCCTGAACATATCTATGATAATATCTTGCTAAACCCATGAAACTATGCACCTCTCCCACATTAGTGGGTGTTGGCCAATTGACAATTGCCTGAACCTTTGAGGGATCAACTACGGTACCCTCTCAAAAAATCACATGACCAAGATACCTCACCTCTATCTAGAAGAAATCACACTTTACCAAATTGGTGGATAGATGATTCTCCCTAAGACACTGCAAAACCTGCCTCACATGATCCTCATGCTCCTCAACTGATCTCGAATAAATCAAAATATCATCCATAAATACTAATACAAATCTATCCAAATACAAACTGAATACACCATTCATCAAGCTCATGAAAACTGAAGGTGCATTCGTAAGACCAAAAGGTACCACTATGAACTCATAATGACCATATCTAGTGTGAAAATTTGTGCAATGAATGTCTGTCTCTTGAATCCTCAACTGGTGATATCCGGATTTAAGGTCAATCTTAGAGAAAACCTTTGCATCCTTAATCTGGTCAAATAAATCATCTATTTGAGGAAAGGGATATCGGTTTTTCACTATCACCTTATTAAGCTGTCTGTAATCAATGCATAACCAAAGAGATCCATCCTTCTTCTTCACAAATAAAATAGGTGTACCCCAAGGGGACACACTAGGATGAATAAACCTCTTCACCAAAAAATCCTCTAACTGAACCCTCAACTCATTCAAATCCTATGTGGTCATCCGATAGGGAGCTTTAGAAATAGGCTCATCTCCTGGCACCAATTCAATCCTAAAATATATATCTTACCAAGGGGGCATACCTAGAATCTCACTAGGAAAAACATCTGCAAACTCCTGAAGAATGGGATGTTGCTACAATAAATCCTCTGAGCTAACTTCCTCATCCATATCCTTCAATCTAACCACAAATAACTGGCAACCCTTATGTGCACACCTCTTCATCTACATAGAAGAAATCATGCGAAGAGAGATAGGTCTCTGAATGCCTACAATCTCCACACTCTTCCCACTATCAGTCATCCACTGCACTCTCTTACCTCTACAATCTATCTGTGCTTGGTGAGATCCAAGCCAATACATAACAAGAACCACATCATAAGATCCCAAAGACATAACACAGAGATCCACATAAGTATGGCAATCTCCTAAAAATAAAGGACAATTGAGCACAAGGGATTCCACTACCACTTTGGACCCTGTAACTAACTCTACTTGCCACCTATCATCTTGCTTTGTCTTAGAAAGCCCGCATCGCTCTACTAGAAAAGGAGAAATAAAAGAGTCTGATTCTCTAGAATCAAATGACATTGAACAAGAGATATGACCTATCACACCTAATGTCTCTACAACGGTGACCTGACACTCAGCCTTACGATTATCAACCACTGCAAAAACGTGATGAGACCTGCCTGCATCTCCAACTTTAGGCTTAGAAGTAGCTGGCTTCTATTGCCTTGACATCTGATAAATTACATTGAGGACAATGAACGACAATGTGACTTGGGTTTCCACATGCGAAGAAATCTCTCCTGACAAACACTCTGCTACCTAGTGTTGTACTCAACTGCTGAATCTTGCCTCTACTAGAAGCTAGCGGAAAACTCTGCGCTAGCTAAGGAGTAGGTCTCTTGTCACATTGACGATTGTGACTCCTATCAACCTAAAATCTAGCACCTTGAGAAAAGCTCTGCCCCTGAGAAAACCTCTTCTTAAATCACTGACCACTATGGAAAGAAGAAGGATGGCTCCTAGCATATCTCAAAGACTGCTATTATGGTCCTCTCACTATAGATCCTATAACAGGTGCACTAATTGTGTGTCCTCCAGTCTCTCCTCCCGATGCTAATGAAAGATTCTTCTCTTCTAGTCTTGCCTTCTCCACAGCTGCCTCTAAGGTCTTAGGTTTGTGCATCCAAACCTCTCCACCAATACGATCATTAAGACCTCTCACAAAGTGTTGAATCAATATCGACTCATCATCTGCATATCTAGCATATTATCTAAGCTCGAAGAATCTACACTCATACTGCTCCATAGTCATCCTCTATTGTCTCAAATCATGGAACTCATCGACCTTCCTCTACCTCCAATGATGTGAAAGAAATCTAGCATGAAACCACTCCAAGAATAATTCCCAAGATATCATCACTATGTCCGAATACAACTTATGTTCCTCCATGTGCTACCATGTTGTCGCAAAATCATGAAGATGCAAAATTGCACATCTCGCCTTGGTGTTACTACTAAATTGATGCATAGCAAAACACCTATCTACGTCCAATAACCATGTCTCTGCCTCCATGCCACTGTCTAAGCCATCAAAGGTAGGAGGTTGAGTCCTATTCAGATCTCTGATGTGACTAGCTGTAAACGCCTCCTAATCCACCTCAATTCTCCTCCTAGGAGAACACAAATGCTCTCTCTCCCATTGCTCTGAATGACAAGATCCCTCTTGCTGGTTCTCCTCCTATCTCGGTCCTAGGCGACCAAGAAGTTCCTGAAGCACGTTCACCAATTGTCGAATTGGACCATCTCTAGGCTGCTCTTGCTCTTGATCCTCAAGGTGTGACTCTTCAAAAACCTTGGGGTGTGGGTTCCTACAAGTACCCATACGACCAACATGGTGATGATCTCTACCCCTAACATGTATCTTATCTAAGAAAGTGCAAATGAAACTATAAGCTAAACATCTAAGGGAATTATAACAAGGAAAAATAAATAGTAGGGATAAAACCGTTGGGCTACCCCATGCCAAATGCTAAAATGCACAATGGGCTCAATCAAAACCAGAGTACCCAGTGTTGAACATGGGCTCTAATACCAAGTTGTAATGCCCACCAAAATACCCTAAATAAACTAAACAATAATATACAAATGGAGATTAAAAAGATTCAATTAACATCTAATAACAACTAATGCAACATATAACATCTCCAACTATTTACGTTCATTAACCAATTAACCAAGATGAACATTCATCATTTCTAATTTCATCAAATAATACAAGCAGAAATAACACAACATCAATAATCTTTCTCTAGGGTACTTTAACATCATTACTTAATTCATTTCCACAATAACATACTACACACACAATAGGTATAATTTACCTTCATTAATGCATCATATTCTAATTCTTTAACCATGAGATATGCAACCTACAACATTACTTATTCCTCATGCTATGCATAATTTCCTTTCTACCAATGCATCTATGTGAATCATTCCTATTTACTAGATCCAAGTAACCTCTTCTAACATATTCACTTATCAATCCATGAATATTCCTCTTTCAAGATTATTTAACAGTCTAACTAGCATATAAACATTCCATGAAATAATACAACTAATCCATAATGCAATTCCATTCTATTCCAACTATAATCCACTTTATTTCATGATTCATAAAATCACATTTCTATAATAGTACAAATATAATATCTCTAAATTCCAATTTCCAACTACAATTCATCTTACAAATATAAGTACATTAAATACACTATGAGCATAGCTCTTTCTACTACAAGAGTCCATCTACTATATACAAAAATATTACATTACATACATTCCATATTATCCATTACTTAAATCTGCTACAAAGTACATCCATAGTACATCATGAATAAGAATCCACATCCACGCAAGAAGAATCCAAGAGAACATCCCAATGGCTAAAAAGCACCAACCTCCCGACCATGTGGAACCAAAAGAACCACCCCTCATGCTAGGAGATGACACAAGGTCCCAGCACATACTCTAAACCTAAGTTGGTACCTCTAACCAAGGAGACTAACCACACAAGGACTCTCAAGCAAGAACTCACACATACAACAAGAATGGACTAATAGAGGTGTAAAACTCATCAAGACATAAATGCATCCAATAAGAATAATCATAAATCATAAATGGGAAACACATGTAGGAGTGGAGTGTCATAACATGCCATCCTCATAACATAATAACATAATAACACAAGACACTAGCCTGATGGACATGTGGAGCTATCTCAACCTATGAGAGACTAAGGGAGATTATCTTATCATCTTCATGACCTTCTCATGCTTATCCTAAAACATCCTCCCTAGGACTAATTCATGAGACACAAATAAATTTATCATCTTATTAATTAATCTAACTACCCAACCCATCAATTATTAGATTATCACTTATTTACAAATCATGAAAAACTCCAATGTGCCCTAGTGGTCTAGACTTCATGCATCCTTACAAGGAACCTCATGCAAGCCTATCTCTCATGACCTCAGTCATCACAAGGAAGCCCACTCCTCGTAACATGGCCCAACAATAAATCACAAGAGGCTCTACCAACATAATTACATGAAAATAATACTCAAAGCAGGCAACAACTTCCACACATACTCTTACAACATAAACAAGGCCACAACAACATATACAACATCAATATAGAAAAATGAGCCTCTTAGCTAGCAATAACAAAGGCATATCAAGCAATCAAATGTTGTCATCAAATAAAGAATAAAATCATAGCAAGGCCTATTCACTTGCTGGTCCAAAACAACATAGAAATCATCTCAATCATCCATGGCCTATCCACATGGAAGAGAGTCTAAAATACTCACAATGCATAGAAAATCAAATATACTCAAAACCATCAAAATGCATCAAAATTGATCAAACCCAAAATTGCAAAATATTAACAAACCTCAAATAAAGCCTTTGGTACAAAATCAATTCAGGAAAATACTTCAAAAATGACCAAAACTGGGAAAATACAAAACACAGACAAGTTAGCACTTTTGCTAAAAAGAATAGCGCTTCGGTCAAGAAGAACATCGCTTATGCATTCCAAAATCATGCATATGCATCCTAAAACAATGCTTATGTTTCCATATTCATGCTTATGCATCCTAAAGCAGCGCTTATGTTGCGCAGAGCAGCGCAAATGTAATATAGAACAATGCTTTTGCAAAAACAGTGGTTTTAAACAAGACTTACAGAAAATTCAGAAAACTTTTTGGTAAAATAATAAAATACAGACTTAATGAAAGGGCTCAAAAAACATATGAACAAAAAGCCCAGAAACTAGGAATACTTGGGTATAAACACAATAAAATAACTCAACCTATAAACCAAGATTTAATCAAATAACTTCAGAACAATTTCTCAGAGAGCCGTGAAATGCATACATGGGAAAATCAAAATAAATATCTCCCAACAACTATATAAAAACTCTCATAACATAAAGTTTCCTTCCCAAACATTTCCTTTCAGCAATAATAAAACTATAGAATAAAATATTATTTCAACCCAAACCCAAAACAATGTAGACACAATGCATACACATAGAAGCCATTGAAAAACCAAAATGCAAAGTGAAGAACTCCAACCTACAACTTTGAAGTAAAGGATTGAAGTTGAAGAAGAGCTCCCACAAGCCAAACTGAATCCAATCCAAACTCCAACCAAAACCAAGAGAGAAGAAAATCCAAAACCAATGAAGAAAGCTTGCTGGAAATTTTTTCCAGAGAAGAGCCAACCAACCCGAAAAACCTCACGGAAATGAGAATAAAAAACAACAATAATCCAAAAACCGTAACCTCAATCTCAGCCAATCAAAATATTCCATTTTGGAGTATATTTTACCAACCCAACATATAATATAATTTATTCACCCATTTTGAATTTAACCAATGAGAGTGAAGGGTAGGTAAAGTAAATAAAACATACTTATTCAGCTAAGTGGAATTCTTTTATTTCTTTATTTAATTTAATGTGTTCATACACCCCACTTAGGAATAAAAGTCAAACTATTAAATAAATATAAGTTGTAAATAAATAATCCAAATGGGGATTAAAATCAAATAAACCAAAAGCTAATCAAATAAATTAAAGAGCCAAATAAATATAAGATATCAAATAAATATCAAACCATAGAAGGTCAAATCAATAATTAAATAATCAAATACCTTTAAAGATTAAATCACAAATATTAAATAAATTTTAAACAATAATAAAGCTTATCAAATATATAATCATAAAATCAATAAACGTTGATTATCAAATAAATATAAATATCAAATAATTAAATATTCAAAACTTATAAATTATATACTTTAAAATAAACATTACCGAATATAAACTACACATCAAGAGCCTCATAATTACTCTAACATAAACAAGTAAATCAACCGGCATAAATTGAACTCACAATACCAAAAGAACAAGCTTACTAACTGACATGGCGAATTATGCCAAGATGCTAACTACTCATGGTGATCAACTTAGACCTAGAGTATGTGAGGGGAAACTCATGCCATCTTTGAACCACATAAGCCATTGGAACTAAGACACACTCAGACCTGTGAAGCCAGGTGGAGTCGATGTCTGGTACCTGCAAAATCCTGCAACCACAAAATGATGATACCACATATACATATACATATATATAGAGCAAGCAAGTGATAGAGAATCGTGACAACACATCCCGCTCACAATGAGTGATGTGGAATCATATCTATCATGAAGATAGTCAAAAAATAGTCAAACACATCTCACAAATATCTCATCATATGTAATCATGAAGTAGGGTTAGTGAATTCATAATCATCATCAAAACCATGATAAATGTAATCTATCAATAATCCATCACATAGTGAGCATATAAAATCCATCGAGTACATATATCATCAAATCACATGATCAATCATGATAGTACCAACATCCATATAGATACTCAAAATAACATATGTCTAATAGTGTCTAACATCAATCATAAGTCAATGAAGCACATGAGTAATCATCATCCAAATCATCAAAATATAGTCTAGATAAGTCTGTCAAGCATAATATGAAAGTCAACTCTAGTCAAAATAAGTCCAAACAAGGGTGGACACTATAGAGGTAGTGTTCTTGTGCATTGAAAAATGTTGAATGTAGACACTTTTGCATTTCACAAATTAGACGAGGAATTTTTGTCTTCCAATATTTAATTTCTTCTTTATGGATTTCTTTAGGTGACAACCATCTACAAGTGATTCAAGACTCAAATATATTAATGAGAACTAACAAAATAATATACAATATATTACATAACAAGTAAAACAAATGGCAAATATAATATCTATACAACAAATTGAACAAATAACACTACTTACCTCATGTCTTTTCCAAGATCATATATAACTTGCTTGGCATTATTGTCGAAGTGGTCTGGGAGAGATAGAGGTAGAATGTACTGCAACAATTATAAAATGATCTTTTCATTATTTTTCAAAAACTAGTACTAAACATAATACAATGAAAAGGACATGCAGTATACAAATATATAGAAAATATACAAGAACATGAATTACCTTAATGAAGGTATGCCAATCATGTATTTTCATCCCTAACCCAAATTCACTTTTCTTTGTTATGAGATTGTTTATGTTCGCAACAAATCCCGTGGAAAAATGAATTTTTTGAATGACCTATTTTATAGCATTGATTTTCTGCTCCATTAATAACCAAGGAAGGGAAATTATATTAATTTGGTCTCCATCACTATTTAATTGAATGGCATTTTTCATTGCATTATTGGATATCTGAATGTCACTACAAATTTTGACAATTTTTTCTTTGCCACGTCTTCCATCCAATATTTTCCATAATGTCTCTGTTGTATTCTTTCCAATATGCATAGTATCAAACAAATGCACAATTTGTAGCTTCTCATAGTAGGACAACCTACTAAATTGTCTGGGATAACTTTTTAGTCCCTTTGGAAGGTGGTAATTAATGCCTTGATGACCTTCATAGAGCATATAACTTTAAAAAGTTAACAATGACAATCATCGTCAATTATAGCATGAGTAAAAAAAACACTATAAAAATATAAATTCCAAACATATCATATATGATAGATAAACAATTAGATTGAATGACATTACCTTGATGATTAATTCTATTGTATTCCAACTTCTATAGGCGAGGTGTCATTTTTCGTGGTTTTGATGTAGTCTCTTCTTTCCCATTGAAAAGATGTTTTTTAGTAGTTTGATACTTATGATTTTTGTGGAGGAAGTGCCTATACTCATCAAACACCTGCTTTCCTAAACTTGTTGAATGGCGAGATTTCATCTTTGGACCACAAACTGGACATGCAAATTTTCCCTTTGTTTGAAGACCTGCAAGATCATGTATAATTGGATTAAATATGTTAATTTTTATAATTATATATATTGAATGGATTTTTTTTAAAATGCATGATTTATACTTTAAAAATTAAACATTATTAAAGTGTGCAAGTTGAAGATTATAACATACCACAAAAACATGTTAGCCCTGGGGCATCATGAATTGTCCATACAAGCATTGCATGGAATTGAAATTGTCTTTGCCCTATTGGTCTAGAGACGTCATACATAGTGACACTATTCCATAACTCCAACAACTTGTTGATAAGTAGCTCAATATATACATTTATATCTTTAACTTGGTACTTACCTAGTTGAATGAACAAAAACATCACATAATTATTATAACCATTTTACAGCAATATATATATATATATATATATATATAATTTAATATAAATGACTATTAAATGAAAAAATACCTGAAACAATCATTGCCAACATTATATACTCCCTCTTTATTGACATCCATGGAGGAATGTTATTGTTGATAACAAAAACAGGCCACACCGAGTAAATAGATCTTAGCTCTCCAAATGGATTGATAGCGTTCGTTGCTGATGAAATCCTGAGATTACGAGGTTCTTCTTTAAAGTGTGGCCACTTTTCGTATATGTCCATAAACGCATAACCATCTACATGTTAGACAATTCAAATAACTAGATTACAACTGAGAGGGGGGGTGAATCAGTTGTCACCAAATTACCAGAATATTAAGCAATTAAAACTTTATTATCAGAACACATAAGATCAATACCGGAATACATAAACCAATTATTGAAATAGCAGATATACTAATTAAGTCATGAATAATGATGAACAGTAAGTACTCAACAAATACTGAGAGGGGGGGTGAATCAGTATAGACAAAAATTTCTCTAAACCACTTTTACTGTAAAGACTGCACAAACTGGTAAACAGTGTCACCAATCTAAAATAGGGCACTACCGGTAAAACACAGTGAGACTATGAAACCCATAAACTGGTAACACTTAGATCTTCACAAAACCTAATCTCTCCTTTCCACTTCACCCATATGCATAAACAAGTAATACATCAGAAATATAAAGACCACTGGATCAGCATGCATTACCACTTAACAGAAAATACTAATCATCACATGAAAAAGCATCACACATGACACACTGATTTTTCACGTGGAAACCCAACTAGGAAAAAACACGATGGGGATGAATACCCACAAGTTATTCTTTGAACTCTTCTGAAGTCCGCTCTGTTAGGAGCCTAGTCCGGTTAAGGACTTTACAATAGGTTTTGCTAGGAACTGATCCTGCTAGGGATCACCTAGTTAAGGGATGGCTAAATACCTGGTTAAAGGTTAGAACTCTATTAAAGGTTACCTCGCAAAAGGATTTGAAGAACTCATTGATTTGAGTCACCCTGTTAAAGGATTTACACAAATCCTATTAAAGCTACCCGGTTAAGGGATTTTCCAACTGCTGAAATGGTTAGAAGTCAACAGGTAATACACTGATCTGATAATAGCACTCAATGCCAAGGCAGATCCACTTTAGTTCTTTTGCTTCTGCAATCACACTCTGGAGGTATCAACACACTTCTTTGGTCTGGCAAGAATCAAGTATCTCTTCACTTGGATACACACATAACATTTGCCAATAAGTTCACAATGCAAATCATCATCGACCTTATAGGAAATAGATAGGTCGGTGGCATAAACCCTAAACCCTAAACATTTAGGTTTATCAATACAGTCAATCCAATCTTGACCATTCAAAACACATTGCATTGAATAAAATAGTCTTGAACAGATCTCAAGACGTTCTCCATCGTTCGTTCTTTGCCACTTCTAGAAGCTGATAACCCATCACGTGCTCTCCATCATTTACTGAGACTTTGCACATTCATGAGGTAGATAGGATCAATCTTCTTCATGCAAGATCCTCAAGGAAAGCCTTCACGTGCACAAGGCTGATGTGGCAACATGATTTGATCTCCATTTCAATGCTAACCCATCACAGGATATCGTCGGTCGAATCACACAAACTTGAAATGCATCAACTGGAAACCCTGAAGCTGAGACTACCAACCAGTAGTCATACCAAATGAAACCCCAATACAAAAATTTCCATATATTGGCTCACATTCCAACATACCGCTTCACTTTTTCACATATACCGGTTCACACCATCATACCGGTTCTCTTGCTAGTTTGCTTACTTCAATATACCGGTTCATACTTCAACATATTGACATCAATGACAACATACAATATCATCATGTCATCACACTTTGCACATATGCCAACATTAAGCACAACCAACAATTAGAGAATAGTTACCATCCACATGACACCAAGATTTGTACATGAAAAACCCAATAAAGGGAAAAACCACAGTGGGAAGCCTACTCACAATCAAATAATACTTCTGCAGTAAGTATGTGATTACAAATTGAGTGGCCTACACTTGCAAGAAGGCTAATAGCCTAAAGCACACTGCTCATTACAAAAGGAGTCTCACTGACTACACAAAAATCCAGACTACAATCCAGAAGGAAGAATGAACTGCAATAATAGAATCTCCTATGCCTGAGTATAGTTTTGGTTAAGCTCAATACCAGAGGTCTTAAAACTCTTGCACAAACCCAACTCGATCACCTATGATTGACCAAATCCTTTGCATGAATGATTATTACATTATTCGCTTGCTTACCTTGATCTACAATGAGATCATACACATATATATACAGACCCTCGACCTTAAACAATTAGGTCGGCCACCCAGACAATAAAAGCTATTACATAATTATAAAACATGTTGGCATGAGGCCAAACAAATATCACATAAGGCATCCCTGAAACACATCGAGAAGTCCCAATAACACGTTACATTAAGTCGGTCCATAACCTAGATAGCACAAAATAGGTCTGGTGCTAAATGCAACACCACCAATCAACTAGAACACGAACATGATAACCATCTGCATCTTGAATCCCTACTAGAAGCCACAACAATGCCACTTATACATAGTATCAAAATATCTTCAACAAAGCTCTATCATTGAAACCATCACCAAATCAATAAACCAGGCTTGCCATCATATAAGATAGCATCCAATCACCAAATCAATACCAACTGACTAAACATATATTTGAGTAGCATGAATATAATATCTAAGCCAATTCCATAAGCCAAAACATACTGGAGTATACCAGATCAATATGATGTAACCAACCAGAAACCAAACATCATGTCAGGACCAACTAGATACTGGTAAACAACCAAAGTAGCTAGTGTTGACATTAATGACAAAACATAATGCAACACATAATCAACTCATCCAAATTGCCAATGATCTCCCCCTTTGGCATTGATGGCAACACTAGATGTGAAAAACATCCAAGTGCCAAGAAATGCCAAACAAATCTCCCACACAAGAATATAGCAATGAATTTTTAATCCATACTCTCCCTGTAGATGATATCATAGTTAAGTTATGCAAATTACTCCCCCTAATGTATATAACTCCTTAATTTTTCACATGAATATCTCTCCCCCTTTCAAATCAATGCCAAATATCTTACATAAATATCAAAGAAAAATATGAATATCTCTCCCCCTTTCACATCAATGCCAAAGGTCTGACATGAATATCTTTCCCCCTGAGTAGTAGCATCACCACATCAATCTGAAATGAATAATATCTCGGATAATGCATATTGGACTAATGTCAAATAACATCAATCATTTTTCTATTGGAGGGGTAGAAACCCCTAATCTATCTTTGAGGTACTCAAATGATTCTTTAGGCAAAGGTTTAGTGAAGATGTTCGCAATCTGCTCTTTAGTGTTCACATAAACTAGTCTAACTTCATTTTTTTCCACCTTTTCCTTCAAAAAGTTATACTTGATAGATATGTTCTTTATCTTAGAGTGAAATATCATATTCTTTGATATGTCTATAGCACCAAAGTTATCACAGTGAATAACTACCAATTCATTGCAATGCACTTTTATATCCTTTAATATTTGCTTCATCCATAGAACTTGTGTATAGTTAGTAGTAGCAGAAACATACTCAACTTTAGCAGTAGATAAAGAAGTACATGAATGTTTCTTGCTGATCCATGAAATAAGTTTCTTTCCAAGAAAGAAATCTCCACCAGAAGTACTTTTCCGGTCATCAACATCACCTACCCAATCTGCATCTATATATGCACATAAAGTAAAGTCATCAGTTGTAGGATACCACAAACCATATTCAAATGTTCCTTGTAAGTGTCTAAAAATCCTTTTCACCACACTCTCATGATTTTCTCTAGGATTACTTTGATATCTTGATGTAATGCAAACTACATTCATTATATGCAGTCTAGTCTAAGTCAAATATAGCAGACCTCCAATCATTGACTTGTATCTTGAAGGATTTGCTGGTGCTAATTCATCTTTCTTTGTCAATTTCTCACTTGTGATGATAGGAGTACTAACCAGTTTAGAATTTTCCATGCAAAATTTCTTCAACAACTCCCTAGCATACTTAGTTTGATAGATGAAAATAACTTTATCAGTCTAAGTAATTTGCAAACCTAAGAAAAATTTCATTTCCCCAATCATAGACATCTCAAATTCATTCTCCATATTGTTAGAAAATTCCATGCCCATCTTCACCTCCAAAAATGATGTCATCAATAAAGACTTCAATAATAAGTATACCATCATCAATGACTTTATAATATAGATTATCGTTAGCATTACCTTTAGTGAAACCAAGTTATAAAAGATATTTGTCCAACGTTTCATACCAAGCTCTAGGTCCTTGTTTCAATCCATATAAGGCTTTCTTTAACCTACAAACCATGTTTTTATCATTTGAAAGTGAAAAGCTATTAGGTTGCTCAATATAAACTTCCTCATCAAGATCCCCATCCAGAAAACCACACTTAACATCCATCTAATTGACCTTATAGTTTTTATGTGTAGCATAGGCAAGAAATAATCTTACAGCTTCAATCCTAGCTATAGGTGCAAAGGTTTCACCATAATCAATTCCTTCCTTCTGAGAATATCCTTTACAAACCAATCTAGCTTTATTCCTCACAACTTGTCCATCCTCATTTAATTTATTCCTAAAACCCCATTTAATTCCAATAACATTCTTATTTTTATGTCGGGGAACTAAAAGCCATGTGTTATTCTTTTCTATCTGTTCTAATTCTTCTTCCATAGCTTTAATCCAACATTCATCTTTACATGCTTCAATTACTGATACCAGTTCAACTTGAGAAATTAAACATACCTCATCAGCTACCAATATTCTTCTTGTCATCAATCCTTTGTTCTTATCCCCAATGATCTGATCTTCTGAATGATTCAACCTTACATACCTAGGAGTCTTTTGACTTTTTGTTCCTCTTCCCTGATCTTTAGTTATTGTCAAATTTTTTTGATACTGCTGAAGTAACTGGTTTAGCATTTTGTTCCAGTAAAGGTGTTACTAGTTCAGTTATGATCATTTCCACTATCGATTCTTGCTCATAAATTATGATTTGACTTCTATTATGCTCATCCACCTTGACATTAGCACTCTCCACAATTCTCGGCAATCTTTTGTTATAAAATCTATACGCTTTTCTTTCATTAGATTAACTAAGAAATATTCCTTCGTCACATCTAGGATCAAACTTGCCAATAAAATTATCTCTCTTGATATAATATTTACTACCAAAGATTCTCATGAAGTACTTAACTGTAGGTGTATTTCCAAACCATAACTCGTAAGGTGTCTTAGCGGTTTCTCCTTTGATATGAACTTTGTTGAATGTATAAATGGTTTTTCTTACTACTTCTCTCTAGTAGATATGAGGTAGATTAGTTTCTATCATCATGGTTCTAGCAGCATCCAAGATATTTTTGTTCTTTATTTCCACAACTCTATTTTATTGAGGTGTCTGGGGAACAAAAAATTCTCCTTATGCCATGCTTCTCACAAAAGTTATTAAACTCACTGGACGTGAATTCTCCAAGATGATCTGACCTTGAGCACTTAATCTTCAATCATATCTTAGTTTCAGCCTTAGCTTTATAGATTTTAAACATTTCAAAAGCCTCAGATTTTTCCCTTAGAAAAGTAACCCACATCATTCTAGAATAGTCATTAATGATTAGCATAAAATATCTATCACCTTGAAATCTTTTGATTCTAGCAGGGCCACATAAATCAGCATGATTATGATCAAGAACATCATTAGACTTGTCTTTTATACTCTTAAAAGAGGTTCTGACCTATTTTCCCATTTGACATTCCTTACATATCAGATTATAGGGCTTCACAATCTTAGGTATATCTCTAACTACCTTAGTTGAACTGATCTTTACCATGCAATCAAAATTCACATGACATAGCCTTTTATGCCAAAGCCAATTCTCATCAATTTGTGCAATCAAACATGTCTTCTCACCAGAATTCAAATAAAATATATTACCTTTTGTCTGAGTACCGGTTGCAATCTCCAATCCAAATCTATTAATGATCTTTCATTTTCCATCCTTGAATTGTAATTGAAATCCCTTATCCACCAATTGTCCTACACTCAAATGATTATGCCTTAAACCTTCAACATAATAAACATTATCAGTATTGTACTTACCATCTAATGATATGGTTCCTCTTCCTTTGATCATGCATGCTTTGTCATCTCCAAATCTAGCCAAACTGCCATCAAATTCTTGTAAAGATAGAAACTTCCTTTTATCTCTAGTTATATGATGTGAACATCCACTATCTATTACCCATCCATCCTTATCTTCAATTTTAGAAGCAAGGGCCTTTTCTTCAGATAGATTCTCTTCTAGTACCGGATCATCTTCCTTGATAGCCAAGAACACCCATTCCTTTCCATTTTTGAAACCACTAGCAGAGTCTTGTGTCGGTTCATCATCAAAATCAGTCACACCTTCCTCATCCACAAAGTAACATGATTTGTCTTTGTTTCTCCTATACTTATGCTTGTTCTGATATCTAGGGTTAGGCTTATAAGATCTTCTAGCTCTCCCTTCAAATCCTGAATTCCTTTCAGGACATCTAGATGCAAAATGACCTATCTTATTACATGCAAAACATTTAAAGGGTGATTTTCCTTCATACTTACTTCCTACCAGTCCTTTAGGTACTCTTCTAGTAAATAGGGCTTCAGTTGCTCAAATTATTCATCCTATATCTTCATATCATCTAATTCCTTCGCATATAAATCTTTCCAATCTTGGTTTTTGGTTGATAATGTAATTGCATGAAAAGAAGGTTCATACTTCACAGCTCCAGAAGGTCCAAATTCTTCAAGCTCAAAAGAAGATAATTTCCCAACCAAGGTATCCCTATTGGCAGAAGTATTAGCCATTGTTCTCAATTCATTAATTGTAGTAGCCTTCATCTTATAAGTTGGTGGTAAAGCTCTCAGAACTTTAGAAACTATTTCATCTTCACTCAAAGATCCACCACAACATTGAATTCCCATGACAATTTCATTTACCCTTTCCATAAATGCAGTAATCCTTTAATCTTATTCCATCTTCAAATTTTCATATCTCCCCCGGTAACCATCAAGTTTAGCAATCTTAATAGTAGGGTCACCTTCATTTAGAGTCTCCAACTTGTCCCATATAGCTTTTTCTATTGATTTGTCAGTCAATCCCATTATTTGTTGATCAAAAAGTGCACACAAGAGGGCTTCTCTAGCTCTACAATCATTCTCAAGATCCTTATCCAAGTTTTCCAAAGGAGGATTTCCAGATGCCGGATTAAAAGTGGCTACACCATTCTCAGTGATCTCCCAAATTTCCTTACCAAGACATCTCAGATGAGTCTCCATCTAAATCTTCCATACTCTATAATTTGTTCCATCGAGCCTAGGAATTTCTCTCTGAATGATAGCTGCAAATAAACTAGATGAACTTGAATTATTAGACACCATAGGATCTTCCTCAAGAGGTTAAGTTTCTATAGAGAGGAACAAAGCTCTGATACCAATTGTTAGACAGTTCATATACTAGAGGACAACTGAGAGGGGAGGTGTGAATCAGTTGTCACCAGATTACCCGAAGATTAAGCAATTAAAACTTTATTACTGGAACACATAAGATCAATACCAAAATACATAAACCAATTACCAAAATAGAAGATATACCAATTAAGAACAACCAATAATTAGAGAATAGTTACCATCCACATGACACCAAGATTTGTATGTGGAAAACCTAGTAAAGGGAAAAACCATGGTGGGAAGCCTACCCACAGTCAGATAATACTTCTACAGTAAGTATGTGATTACAAATTCAAGGGCCTGCACTTGCAGGAAGACCAACAACCTAGAGCACACTGCTCATTACAAAAGGAGTCTCACTGAATACATAGAAATCTGGACTACAATCCAGAAGGAAGAATGAAATGTAATAATAGTATCTCCTATTCCTGAGTACAATTCTAGTTAAGCTCAATACCAAAGGTCTTAAACCTCTTGTATAAACCCAGCTTGATCACCTATGATCAACCAAATCCTTTGCATGAATTATTATTACATTATTCATTTGCATACCTTGATCTACAATGAGATCATACATGATGAATACTAAGAGGGGGGGTGAATTAGTATGCCCAAAAACTTAATCAAACTATTAAGCAATTTTACTACAGACCGATATAATAGTTTAAATAACAAACTAGTTAAAACACTCATAAGCCAAATAGAAAATAAAGCATTCACCCACAGAAGCACAATCACCATAACACAAGATATTTTGATGTGGAAACCCAAATCGGAAAAACCACGGTGAGTAAAACTCACAAGTCAACTATCTGCAGAATAGTAACCAGACCAGTTTAGGTCACACCGGTTAAGGCTTTACAATTTTCTTCACCAAAATAGATAGATCTCTATTAGGAGATAAGTCTTGTTAAAGACTACCCTATTAAAGGATTTCAGATCCACAACTGTGAACCACCTTGTTAGAGGATTTACAAAAGGCTTGATTGGGCCTACACAGTTAAGGGTTTCAGACTTGTCAAAGAGATTAGTAATCAACAAGTGAATGATCTAGAAAGTAGCACATAATGCTTGATTATGTCCTTGACTATTCTCTATTAATGATTTGCATCATTACTTCAGTCTTCTATCCTTTGCATGTTCAATCTCTTTCGCATGATGCTTCTATAAAAACTTCTCTCTTCAATATGCACACACGAACACACGCATTAAAATCTTAGACATGATGTCCTTAAATAGGAAGCTGATTTCATGTCGGTCCAATGAGATTGGATTAAAATTTCCTAGGTTCAAAGAATCTAGACACATTTGGTAACACGACACAGAAGCACCACCAAAGTGTCGGTGGATGATAACTCATCACACTCTACAATTTTACCAGTTTAACACAGTATACCGATTACCAATAAACAAAGACTGGTAAACTAGAACATAGTGTTCCAATCAGAAAGATTAACTGTCCTTGGGGGTCCTTGTTCTGCTTGAGGTCTACATACCGCTTGATGTCTCCATACCTCTTGAGGTCTTTAGTCATGCTTTGATCAGTAAGCATCTTCTACAAAACACCGACAGTCTTCTATAAACAAAGACTATACATTCAATGGCATATAATACCAGTGTGAACAATACAACACATATTTCTGGTGGAGAATAACTCATACATAAAATAAGTGTGTGTCCATCAATGACAATCACAACTAAACATCATCAAAATACCAACAATCTCCCCCTTTGGCTTTGATGGCAACACTTAGAAAAATTTGACATCGAAGTGCTTACAAAACAAAAATGATACCATAATCAAAATTTACTCCCCCTAAGCATATACACTACCCCCTTTGCCAAAATTACAAGCATGTACAAATTCAATGCTACTCCCCATAAAATTTTCATGAATACTACTCCCCCTTTTGCCAACAATGACAAAGTAATACAAAATGTAGTGGGTTTACCACTCCCCTGAGTTACCAAAATCATATTGCATAACATAAAAACAAAGTATATGTTTATGACAATAAAGAGTAAAAATTTTCAAAAATAGATTTAAAGTTTTTTAGGAAATCCTTCATGTCTGTTGACTAGGTATCTAGGAGTGAGACAACAATTTCACTCTGAGTCTTCATCTGGAAAGCTAACTCCTCCATGGCATCGATGGTGCTCAATTCTTGTGTAAAAATAATAGCCTCCATGTTCAGAAAACACTTCTAAAGAACCTACAACTTTGGTAATAAAAGCAACTAGAGCTCCTGTAGATCTTCAATTCAATCTTTACAATCTACTATTGGTGAGAGTGAATAGTCTGTCCATACACTGTGAAGGAATCATATGGCAATTTTAAGTTGCCTATATACTACTTTAACTCCAATTGGAGTTGACTCTTTTTCTTCAAAGCATCATCACAGAATAGATCGAGCTGGCAGATTTTTCTCAATAGTTTATGGCCTTCAGCTATTGCTAGAATGATATCATCCCTATAGTGGATCAGCTTGTCTTTGTCTTCATTAAATTGTTTCACCAGTGCAACTTTGAGTGCCTTTTCATTGTTTTTCTTTGCAATGGCCTAGGCAACATCTTTGAGTGATTGAACTTGATCATCCACTACTGTGCATAATAGTTTTATCTTGGCCAACAAGGAATTAGTACTGGGGAGGTTGGTACTGGGGATTAGATTGGAAAGAGTGTCAACAGAAAATTGAATGACATCATGTTCTTTCTTTTTCATGAGTACTCCTTAGTAGCTCATTTTCATCTACCGATTGGATAAGATAAGCAAGAGTCAAATCCCTGTGACCGGTGGGATCAACCTCTTTGGTTTGATTGTCAGCTACCTTAGGAGTCTATCCTCCTTCCTTTTATTTGTTCTCCTCTTGTTTCCTCTTCTCCTTCTCTTATTTATCCTTGGCCTCCTTGTCGGCCTTTTCTTTCTCCTCTTTCTCCTTCTCCACTTTCTTCTTCTCTTATTCCTTCTCTTGTGCTCTCTTCTTCTCTTCTTTTTCTTTTTCCATTCTCTCTTTCTCCTATTTCTCTTTCTCTTGTTTCTCTTTTTATTGTTTCTCTTTCTCTTGTTTCTCTTTTTCTTGTTTCTCTTTCTCCTGTTTCTCTTGCTCTGCTTTCTCTTTTGCCACTTTCTCATATTTTTCTTTCTCCACTCCCTCCTCTTCAGTTTTCTCCTTCTCTGGAGTGGTGTCCTCAACATCTAGTGCATCAACATCAATAGGGTTATTTTGTTTAGTTACTTTCTCACCCTAATTATTGAAGGTTTCATCTGGTTTGGATGTAGATAGGTCAGGCTCTTGCTCAGCCTGTCGATTAGCTTCAGATACCTTCTACATTTTGATAGCTTCTTTAACCTGCAGATGGGTGTCTTTTTCCACTTCAAAGGTTTTTCCTCCGAGTAACTAAAGTCTTCTTCTTTGCATGAAAAAGATGCCTTTGTACCGATTAAGAATCTCAAACAATTCTGAATTAGAAGCATCGGGAAAATATTGGGCAAAAATTTCTTCCCTAATTTCTTGCTCCTTTTCAATGACAATGCACCATTTATTATCCAAATAATTATACAAAGAAATAGGAATAGCAGGTTTAATGTCAATCGGAGACTGACCATTATCACACAAATATTTAATGACCTCTAGCTCTACTTCTTCCTTTTTACTATCGCTAATATCATCAAAATAATCTTTTATATTGTCAAGAACTTTCCTTCTAACATTCTTCATAATCCTTTGAAAATGTGTCATAGGCTAGTAAGAAGAAACATGTATATTTACCAGTGCAGAGGTTGTAGGTACATTACCAATTGTCTTCGTCTTCTTACTTGGTTGCCTTGTCTTCTTTATTTCTACCTCTGGTTCAGTGTCTTTTGAATCTGGTGTGTTATTCCTAGTTTTTCTCTTCCTTTCAAATACCTTTGGTGGAATGGCCTCCAATTTATTTTTGGCTGGTGACCTCTTGGTCACTTTAGGACTTGTAGTAAATGTAACTGGTGTCGATGTTGATGGCACAACTTTCCTCTACTTCTTCTTTGATACTTCAATAGGTTTGATCCTCTCTGAGTAAGTATTGGTCCCCTTCTTCTTTCCATCCACCGATGAAGCAAGTAGGGTAGAGGAATACCCAGTAAGTATATCATTCACTACTTCATAGCCCATAGGCTCACCTTCATCTTATCTAGGCTCAACTGCTTCCATTATGCAATGATCCACTTTAATTGTGAAACAAATATCATCTTCATATTTTTTAACCAGATCACTTGATATTCTCATTCTCTGGTTCATCTTCAATTTCAACTCATCAAAATACATGTTCAGAGTCTCCGGATAAGCAGATCCCACTACTTGCAGACTCTCCTTTATTTGTCTTGAAACTGGTAGATCAGTTAACCATTGAACATCACCGACAACTAGAAAATACCCTTGAGAATAGAAAAACAAACTGACAAGTAGTTGACTGAACTTAAACCTCAGTGTCTTGTCCTCTTTGCTGGACTTTAGATTCTCCATGAGTTGTTTTTGCATGCAGGTACATAAGTCATATTCTACATCTTCCTTGATCATCCTATAAGCGGCATGCACCATAGCTGTAGGAACAGAATTCATTCTACTAGCATAGAATACTCTATGCTTGATCACAATGCATGCATACTTTACCAAGTCATCTCTTATGGTGTTTACAGTTGTTTCCTACTGGTCACTCATAGAACCGATGAGCTCTGTCACTTTAACTTTTGTGATCTTACGAAGAACATGGATTTCTCCAACATTACAGAAACTGGTCATGACATGGATTGCCTCGGGTGTGATATCATGGGTTTTCTCAAGATACATCTTATCACCATGAACCCTACTTAGAATGATCCTTATGTGATCATCTGTGAATTCTTTGAGAAAATACACTACATTGTGAAATTTCTTCTTCTCGATTATGCTGTACTCTAGTTTAATCTTCTTATCATCTCCACAAAACAAACTCAATTGGGAGTGAATCACTAGAGACCCTATGTCTTCCTATTTGCAATCAATGTATCCTAAAACATCCCTTGCAACAATGAATCTGACAAGAATTTGAGATAGGGCATTATATTTCACCTTCTTCCTAAGAAACTCGGATGACTCCTCAGGTTCGGTAGAACTAGAAGGGATTTTGGATGAAGAGGCCATGACAATAATTTTGAATGATGAGAGTGTTTCGATGAAGAATACCTTTTCACTCCAAACTAGGATTCATTGATGTCTAACACAACACACTTCTCCAAAAGCTTGTTTTACCACTCTAACCTCCACTCTAAATAACTTGAAATGGCTACAAAATCTTGTGCAAGATTTCTTTCTGGATTCTTTCGTATGCAAGATTGATCGCTCTTGTTTCACTACTCAATCTAGAAATATTCTTCTTTGAAAATAGGTAAGTAAAAATGATGACAAAAGTTACTTTTAAACATGCTCAAACCTACCACAATAAATGCATCACCGATAGGGTACAAACCCTAACTTTACCACTTCATTTCTTCTATCAGTTGATAGGTAACCGATACCGATATACACCACGTGTTCGAAACATTGTTATTGCTATGTTCCCCCTTAAGCTTTTCAAAGGTTAATTTGCCAGTTCAAGGGTCTCCACGCTGTGTGCGGAAACTAGTACATCTTGTGGCTTCCCTTCAGATTTATTCTTCCAAATTTTATCCATATCGGCCTGAACGGTTTCAACATCAACCTTTCCTTCAGGGTCGAGCAATATGTCTCCTGATGGATTCTTTGTTAGTCTGCATGTTCTGGCAATATGTCTCAGTTTGTGATGATGATAGCATACCATACTAGGTGCTCTCCATGGTCTGGTGTTCACATTTCCATTCTTCCTCCTACATGTTACAGTAGTGTGACCACTACCAAGACAAATCAGACAGGTTGCTCTCCAACTATTTTTTGCTCCATAACCATTTGACTAGTGGTAATAGGTTCTATAACGGTTTGGGTTCCTATTCATAGGAGGTTCTAAGACAACTCCTTTAGATCTTGGTGCATAACTTCCAAGGTTGTTCATAACTGATCTGCACTCAAAAGATCTATATCAAAACTTGTTGCATGCATAACAATGACCATTAAATCTATCGGTTCTAGCATTGTGGTTGTTATTTTGCATGTAAGGAAAATTATTATAAGCCTTGCTCCTACACACATTGGTAGTATGTCCTTCCTTATGGTAGTTAAAGAATACAAGTTTGAACTTTGGCTTACCTTTGCTTCGGTTGATCTTAGGTGCCAATTTCTCCTTTGGTGCATTAGTCTTGGTTCCAAAGGTTTCACCTTCCTCATATGCAGAGAAACCAAGTCCAGACGTATCCTTTGATAGCTTCATTATTTCTAGCTTTTGATCCAACTTCGCAGCACTCCGGTTGAACTTTGCAAGTATCTCCTTTGTCTCAGCAAGTTCCTTGGAAATGTCATCATTGGTTTTCATCAAGGTTTCATTCTAAGAAATGGCTACATTGAGGTTTGCTTGCATTTCTTCTTTCTCTTCCTTACCCTCTTGTAGATAAGCAGTAATGGTACCAATTTCTTGTTTCAACTTAGAGATCTCGTGCTCCTTGTCCTTCACTTGATCTTCAGATTTTCTTTTGTTTTCTAGCTCTTGACTCATCCTGATAGTCAGTCCTTCTAGATCCCTCCTTAGGTTACTTTTGGACTCATTCAATTTCTCCACTTCTTGAACTAGGGCATCCATGTCTGCTTCATCAGAAGAGCTATTCTCAATAATTTCCATCATTTTCTCAGCAAGCTCTCTTCTTTTGGCTAAAGAGGCTTTATACTTGACCTTAAGTTCATCATAGGCTCTCTGAGATTTAGCCAAATGGTGAGTGAGTTCCCTCATGCTGTATTCCCCCATATCTCCTTTCAAGTGGTTAGACTTAGAGAAAGGTTGGCTCTGATACCAATTGATGAATACTAAGAGGGGGGGTGAATTAGTATGCCCAAAAACTTAACCAAACTCTTAAGCAATTTTATTGCAGACTGGTATAATAGTTTAAACAACAAACTGGTTAAAACACTGATAAGACAAATAGAAAATAAAGCATTCACCCACAGAAGCACAATCACCATAACACAAGATATTTTGACGTGGAAACCCAAATGGGAAAAACCATGGTGAGTAAAACTCACAAGTCAACTATCTACAGAATAGTAACCAGACTAGTTAAGGTCAGACCAGTTAAGGCCTTACAATGTTCTTCACCAGAACAGATCCTGTTAGGAATCCAGATCTCTGTTAGGAGATAAGTACTTTTAAAGACTACCCTATTAAAGGATTTCAAATCCACAATTGTGAACCACCTTGTTAGAGGATTTACAAAAGGCTTGACCGGGCCTACCCGGTTAAGGGTTTCAGACTTGTCGAAGAGATTAGTAATCAACAAGTGAATGATCTAGAAAGTAGCATAGACTGCTTGATTAGATCCTTGACTATTCTTTGTTAATGCTTTGCAGTGTTACTTCAGTCTTCTATCCTTTGCATGTTCAATCTCTATCGCATGATGCTTCTATAACAACTTCTCTCTTCAATATGCACACACGCACACATGCATTAAAACCCTAGACATGATGTCCTTAAATAGGAAGTTGATTTCATGTCGGTCCAATGAGATTGGATTACAATTTCCTAGGTTCAAAGCATCTAGACACATTTGTAACATAGCACAGAAGCATCACCAAAGTGTTAGTGGATGATAACTCATCACACTCTACAATTTTACTGGTTTAACATAGTATACCAATTACTGACAAACAAAGGCTAATAAACTAGAACATAGTGTTCCGATCAGAAATATTAAGTGTCGTTGGGGGTCCTCGTTCCTCGTGAGGTCTACATACCGCTTGATGTCTCCATACCACTTGAGGTCTTCAGTCATGCTTTGACCGGTAAGCATCTTCTGCCAAACACCGATAGTTTTCTATAACCAAAGACTATACATTCAATGGCATATTATACTAGTGTGAACAATACAACACATATTGTCGGTGGAGAATAACTCATACATAAAATAAGTGTGTGTCCATCAATGACAATCACAACTAAACATCATCAAAATACCAACAATACACACATATATATACAAACCCTCGACCTTAAACTATTAGGTCGGCTACCCAGACAATAAAACCTATTACATAATTATAAAATATGTCAGTCTGAGGCCAAACAAATATCATCCAACCCATAAGGCATCTCAAAAACACATCGATAAGTCCCAACAACATGTTACATTAAGTCGGTCCATAACCTAGATAGCATAGAATAGGTCTGGTACTAAATGCAACACCACCGATCAGCTGGAACATGAACATGATAACCATCAGCATCCTGAAACCCTACTAGAAGCCACACCAACACCACTTATGCATAGTGTCAGAAGATCTTTAACAAATCTCTACCGGTGAAACCCTCATCGGATCAATAAACCAAGCTTACTAGCATATAAGATAGCATCCGATCACCAAATCAATACCAACTAATTGAACATATATTTGAGTAGCATGAATAGAAGACTAAGCCAAAACATACTGGAGTATATCGAATCAACATGATCTAACCAACCAGAAACTAAACATCCTGTCGGGACCAACCAAATACTAGTAAACAGCCAAAGCAGCTAATGTTGACATCAATGATAAAACATCAATGCAGCACATAATCAATTCCTCCAAATTGCCAACATCGCAGGCATTCAAAGAATTTCATCTTGACTTCTATTGCGTGCATGGTAATCCATAAATTGCACCATGCTTTCACACCTAAATAATCGTTGTAAACGTGGAATAATGGGAATATAACAAAGAAACTTGCGAGGCACCTTTTTTGTTAGTTGATTTGTTTGATATCTACTGATATGACATTCAGGGCATTCTATTGCAAATTCATGTTGTTTATGATATATAATATGATCATTGAGACATGCATCTATTGCTTGATACTCCATTCCAATATCTTTCATAATGGTAGATAATTCTCGATATGAGCGAGGTAGAATATTTGATGGTGGTAATAAAAAATAACCTATCAATCTAGATTGAAAAAAATAATTTGTTAATATAAAGAATATTAATGGTACATATTTCACCTTTTATTTAATAGTGATAAAATTACAACAAAAATAGATGAAAAAAGATTGCATACATGACATACCTTAACATACGTGAGATTGTTATGTTGGATAAACCATTCATAAACTTTAAGTTCACCAACAACAATACAACAGAGAGAAGAGTTATTTGGGAGCCTTCATAAAGGGGCTCGCATGCCTTCTCAAGTACATTTAAATCATGAACAACATCAAAGTCATCTTGATCATCATGGTCAGTTGCACTAGTACTAAATGTGTCATGGATCTGTAGTACCCCTCCTCGATCAGCCTCTTTTGTATGTTTTGAGTTACTTCAGTGACTGTTCTGTGGAACATTATTGTATTTTGATTCAGATATTATGCGATGTTATTTCATGTTTTATATGGATTTATGGTGTATGATTTTATGCAATATTTCAGTGCTTATGATTAATGTTATTTTATGGATCATTATCATGGACTGACACTTTTCCCTTCTATTGTGATGCGTCATTTATATGTTGCATGTTTCTAAGTGTACTGGGATGCGAGGGGATGATTTTCCTTCACTCACTCTAGTGAGATAGGGAACATCACAATTCTCCTTCATCAGTGTGTTTACCATGTCTATATATATATATTGGTCTATATGCACATGTGGTTCCTTGGTGCAGGACATTGCAGGTACTAGTACTGGGAAGGTACGGGGTATTGACTCCACCTAGTTTCGCAGGTCTGAGCATTCCTTATATATCTGATGGGAGTGGAGGAGATAGTTGTTGTACCCTAGCTTGACTGTAGTTATGCTCGCGTGAGTGTTGTCAGTTGGTTGTGTTTCCCCATCTGACTATTATGCGTGTCATGGTGCCTTGGTTTGGTCATTTGAGAGTCGTCATTTGATCTGTCTTGGTTTTTCATGTTTCTGTTATTTAAATGGTTATTTAATTTAAATGGATGATGCTATCTTATGTTGGTGTAATCATTTAATTAATACTCTTTGTGATTATTGTTTATTTAAATTAATGATTGCTAGATTAAATGGTTAAAATGGCTTAATTTCTTGTGTAAAGTTGCAAGTGATATTTTTGTGAAATAAATAAATTACCTATCCATTTAAAAACGTAAAATACTTATGTTGGAAGAAAGTAATTTGGAAAAAGAAATTAATAAAAGCTTTCCTATTTGCTCTCCTTTTTGACTTATGCTTTTTGATTTTAATTGTTGGAAAGAATTATTATTTTATTTTGGAAAAGAAATAAATCTGATTGCCTTTTAGTTTTAAAATATTTTAAATTTGATTGGATGAAAAACTTTAACCTAGAAGCTAGGGTTAAAATATATTTTGGGCATCCATTCAAAAAAATTAATGGCAGGAGAAGAGGAGAATGAAAAATTCTGGAAAAACTTCCTGGAGGAGCTGGAAATTCGTCTTGGTTGCAAGACTGGATTTGCTTCATTCCTTTTGCTTGCTAATTGCTTCAAGGTTGGAGGATCCCTTCTTATTTTGAATTTGTTTTGTAATTTTCAGTTTGCTTCCTGTGCATGGAAATTTATTCAATCTTCTTGTAGATGTATGTGGAATGATGGAAATGGAAGAATTAGTATTTATTACTGGTGGTTTTGTGGAAACTATATCATGTGGTTGCTTTTAGGAAGGAAATGGTTCATTTCCCTATCGGCTGTGTGTTTTGTTCTTGGAAATCAATTTCTTGGTTTACCTCTTCTTTTTGGAAAAGAATGATTTAGATTGGTTTTGCTGAGTGCATCCTAGTATCTTTTTGCCAAGATTTGATTAGCTAATGCTTCCAGTATGTTTATTTCACCAATTACCTTGTTGGTAAATATTCCTTGAAATTTTGGATTTAGCTCTATATGTGTGTGCCCATGAAATAATTCTGGAAATGAATCATTCCTTCTGTCAAATGATTTGGTGGTTTAATGGTTTCTGAATGCTTGTAGGTAGTGTTTTTGTCTCTAATTGTGGACCTTAATGCTCCCGTGATGGGCTCACCCCATCACGTGAGTCGATAGTGTTACCGTAGGTCACAGAACTACCGGTCGGTAGCACCGCTATGCAGTAGCAGGTCTACCAGTGGGTAGGACTACTACTAGTTGGTAGCAGCTACTACCGATGGTGGTGGCACTATCGATCGACAGCACCGCTTCTGGTTGGGAGCAGTGCTACCAGTTGGTAGCGGCTACTACCAGCAGTGGCGGCACTACCGGTCAGCAGCACCACTTCTGGTTGGGAGCAGTACTACCGGTTGGTAGCGGCAGCCCTAGCCGGTTGGGCTGTTGCCAGCGGCAATAGCACAACCGGTAACCAGTGTCTGTTGCACGATAGCAGCACACCCGTGGGTTTGTTTGGCCACCGCTTTGTTTGGAGCCCTTACCGGTCTCCAAAACTGGTTTATGTTAAGAACTTAAATTTTCTAAATGGAATGTTTAAAGTGGTTTTGTGTGATGTAATGTGATTTTCATGTGATTTTTATTATGTGGTTAATAATTTTATCAATGGAGATCAAGGCATGAATTAGAGATTCAAATTGGTAGAGTTGGATATATTTTGAAAATGATTTAAATGCCTATTTGGATTTCTTGCTATAACTGGTTGAATGTTTAAATGTGGCTTTCATTCTTGATGGAATATTGATTTGGGAATTGAATAATGTGACTATTGCAAGAGTGTTATATTTAATTATCAATCAATGATGTTGCAAGTGCTTATGATGCTGATTTTCTCAAAGATTGTCTGAGTGTGGATTTGATGTATTTAGTTGTCCTTGCAAGTGTGTTTTGGGTGATATTTTGGTCTGTGGTTAAGTCATCATGTGGTGGTGTAATTGGTACCTTTGACCAAGTGATATATGTTGGCTCCATTTTCTTAACCATGTAGTGTCTTTGCCTTATGGTTGGTCAAGAGTCAGTATGTCCTTGTTTGACCACTTGTTTCTGCTTGTGGTGTTATGGTTGTCTACTTCGCCATAGGGTCCTCGAGGAGTGACCATACTTGTTTAGTGTCCTTTGAGAGAGTGGCTTTCACTTGGGGGTTGCACCCAAAGTGGTAGGCATTACGACCCAATGAAAGTTAGATAATAACTAGTAATCTAATGAAATGATTATGTGGGTAGTATTGTAACATTAATCAAGATAATTGTACCTCGTGCATAGGTGAGTGCTAGTATAGAGATCATAATGTTTCGAGAAGGCTTGGAATGGCAAACCAACCACCTTGTCTTCACGAAAGGCTGGTAGGGTCAGCATGTGACTTAGTTGGAGCCGGAGGTTCGAGAGAGGTTACCAAGACAAAGAGTTGGGATCTATGAGGGCCTACTAGGGTAACCATCTTAAGCTATGTGATGACACTTTCTCATTTAGTGCACTTGTGTTTTGTGATGTCAGTTCACTTGTGTTTGTGAAGTTGAGTCACCTGGATTCTTGTGGAGTCTTATTGTGTTGTCATGGAGTCGTATTGTCTTGTTGACCATGTCATGCTTATGCTTGTTTGAGGGTCCTTAGCTATCTCCTAGAATTGTGGGGTGATTCCATTTGGGAATTACATGGTCAGGTGGTAGTGCCACTTCCCATCGGATGTTCATATTTGTGCCTTCATGCGAGGATTGGCTTCATAGGTGTTCCTATGGTTTGTGACGCATGCTTCATCTCATGTTTTGGAGATTATTGGTATTTGTAGACCTATGTGGTCATTGTATCATTGTAATATTGATCTTATGTAACCTTGTAATGGGATGAGATCTATCCTTTATGTTTATTAAGAAGCTATGAATTGAAAGAGCAAACTAATCCTATGTTTGGATGTTTTTTATCAAGTTTCCTTGATGAAGTTAGTAAATGCTTATTGAAATGGAAATTATGTAGTAT
Organism: Cryptomeria japonica; assembly: GCF_030272615.1. Lineage (NCBI taxonomy): Eukaryota > Viridiplantae > Streptophyta > Pinopsida > Cupressales > Cupressaceae > Cryptomeria > Cryptomeria japonica. The sequence goes on from NC_081405.1 coordinate 287,760,447, forward strand.
CCTTTCTATCTTTCTATGATGAATCTTTATTGCTTATGGCTTCTTGTGATCATTGAGTTATGATGCCTAAGTGGAATTTACGGTTTTGGGGAAGTTATTCTTGAAGTTAACTCTTCGTTGGTAACCCTTAAGGAATTCTAGTGTTAGTCTTCCGCTTGTGTTATCGTGCATGTTGTGTATATGCACTTATGATGTTTATACTTTAAAAAAAAAATTATTTCACCCTTGTTGTGGGTTTTTCCTTTAGGGTTCCTGACGAGGCATTACATTTTGTATCAGAGCCCATGTTTCAACACTGGGTACTCTGGGTTTGTAGTGAGCCCATTTGCCTTGACCTTTTTGTGAAGGTCTTGTGGTGTGACTTCCTTGTGTCTTTCTCTGCCTTCGACCTGAACTTTTTTCTCTTGTGTAGTGTTAGGTCATGGCTAGGAAAGCCAAGGGAGGTGGTCGTGTTGGTGGCTGTACCAGAGGCAGAGGAGGAGGAAGGGGTCAAGGAACTGACCGCCATAGTCCTTCACCTCCATCCACTCATGTGAGTGTAGATAGAGAGCAGTTAGTTCATTAGGAGGAACCACCTTCAGTAGAGAAAGTTCTCGAAAGGGAGGAGCTGTGTCAGATGTTTTAGGAGGTGCTAGCTAGACTACACCCCAGACTCGAGATGGATCTGCCCATCCATGGCCCGGTAGAGGAACCTCTTCAGTAGTTTCCAGAGAGAGAGATCTCCTAGAAGGAGAGAGGTCCCAATGGACCCAGATCCAGCTATCTTAGGGCACATGAGGGACTTGATGAGGTCCAATCCTACCTTCTTTGATGGAAAAGGTACCGGTCTCGAGGCAGAGACCTGGCTTATCAGCTTAGACCAATGTTTTGTTATGTATCCTTATAGAAGCAACATCAAGGTGAGATGCGCGATTATGCATCTTGAGAGCTTCGCATCTATCTGGTGGAAATCAGAGGAGGAGAGGATCAATGTGAGAATTAACACCACATCTTGGGAGATCTTTTTGGAGAGGTTCAGGGCACGATTCCTCTCACCCCAGTGGAGGCAGTCATGAGCAGATGATTTCTATGCTCTGCGCTAGTTTGGGTTGCCAGTGGATCAGTTTGAGCACAAGTTCTATGAGCTCAAATAGTATGTCGGGATCAACAATAATGAGGCTATGCTTGTACAACACTTCTTGAGGGGTCTCAATGACTGCATTAGTGGAGGAGTGAGAGTTTTTGAGCCTACTTTAGTAGAAGTAGTCATGGTGAAAGCTAGATTGGTAGAGAAAAACCTTAGGTGTGCTCATGGCAGCCAGTCTAGAGTTTAGATTGGGAGTGATCCTTTCAGTGGGTCTAGAGGTAGAGGGAATCAGTCCTAGACTGCTGCACCTTTTAGGGGTCCTCAGACACCCACCAAGGGTAGACAATAGCAGTAGCAACAACAGTCACTGAGACTGAAGCAACCTCAGGGCTAGCAAGGTGGCATCCCTCAGTCCCAGAAGAGAAAGAGATGGTCAAGGGGTAGGCAGACCTTTCCAGGACATTCTTCTCAGGGAGCATCTCAGGCCCCTAGTGGGCAGATCTTTTAGCAGTCCAGTGGACCGTCTGGGAGTAGAGGACCTGGTAGTGGAGCTTTCTTTACTTGTGATTAGTTTGGCCATAAGGCCACTTAGTGTCCTCGATGTTCGCATTAGTCAGTTAGTCAGAGGCCAGCCACATCAGAGCCGACAGTGGGGGATGCAGGTAGATCCCATGGAGTTTTTGTAGTGGTGGATGACTACCAGGCTGAGCATCAGAGTACTATGATTGAGACCACAGGTGTGTTACGTGGAACCCCTATCTCTGTACTTTTTTATTCTAGTGCTTCAGACTTCTTCCATTATGGAGCGGTGTAGGCTCATGTCTACTAAGCAGGAAAATAGGTGGCAAGTAGAGTTGGCTACTAGTGTATGAGTGTATGTAGATGCATTCGTTCTCAGCTGTGATTTGGACTTAGGACCCTTTGTCACTTCAGTGGACCTTCAAGTCATTCCTTTGGGGTCTTATGGAGTTGTGTTGGGGATGGATTGGTTATCATCTCACAGTTCTTGTGTAGACTATCGTTAGAAGACAGTAGAGTGTGTAGATGACCATGGCAGGTGAGTGGGGATCATTGGAGTTCAGAGATCGATATCCTTACATATGATTTCTGCTATGCAACTTAGGTGGTGCATGCGTCAAGGGTGTCAGCTTTTTGTAGTTTCTCTTGAGGAGGTGGATGAGGGGGAGAGTCAAGAAATCACTCTTGATGGTCACCCTATTCTTTGAGAGTATGAGGATGTGTTTCCTTTGGTTATTCCTGGCATGCCTCCAAAACAAGACATAGATTTTCGCATTGACTTGGTTTTGGGAGCGGAACCTATTTCGAGAGCACCATATTAGATGACTACTCAGGATTTGAGTGAGTTGAAGTTGCAAGTAGAGGAGTTGTTGGCCAAGGGATTCATTCACCCTAGTGTTTCTCCTTGGGGTGTGTCGATTATCTTCATCAAGAAGAAAGATGGTTCTCTTCGATTATGCATTGATTATCGACAGTTGAATAAGGTAACCATCCGAAATTGATACCCATTGCCTCGGATTGATGATCTCTTTGATCAGATGAAGGGAACCAAGGTGTTCTCTAAGATAGACCTAAAGTCTGGGTATCATCAGTTGCACATTCATGATGTCAACATTCATAAGACGGTGTTTCATACTCATTATGGTCACTATGAGTTCACTGTGGTGCCATTTGGGTTGACGAACGCGCCTTCAGTGTTCATGAGTCTTATGAATGGGGTTTTTTGCACCTACCTTGACCACTTTGTTCTTGTTTTCTTGGATGACATATTGATTTATTCTAGATCCAGGGAAGAGCATGAGGGTCACTTGCGTTAGGTATTGCAGTGCTTGAGGGAGAATCAGCCTTTTACAAATCTGGCAAAGTGTGATTTCTTCCAGTCAAAGGTGGGCTATCTAGGTCATATAGTTTTGGTAGAAGGTGTATCTCTTGATCCTTCTAAGATCCAAGCCATTGTCGATTGGCCAGCACCGACCAATGTTTCTGAAGTTCATAGTTTCATGGGTTTGGCTAGATATTACCGTCGCTTTGTTCAGAGCTTTTCTCGAATAGGCCATCTGATTACTTCTCTTCAGAGGAAAGGGAAGAAGTTTGTTTGGATAGAGAAGTGTGAATTGCCTTTTCATACCTTGAAGGAACTCCTTGTTAGTGCTCTAATTTTGGCAGTTCCTAACCCATCCAGAGATTTCATGGTATGCATAGATGCCTCTTTGGAGGGTATAGGTGCGGTGCTTATGAAGGATGGACGTGTGGTTGCCTATGAGTCTCACAAACTCAAGGATCACGACTTGGACTATCTCATTCATGACTTGGAATTGGCAGCTGTAGTGCATGCATTGGTTCATTGGAGACATTTCCTGTTGGGGTGTCAGTTTGAGTTGCATAGTGATCACCACAGTTTGTAGTATATTTTCACGCAACCGAACTTGAATGCTCGATAGCGAAGATGGATGGAATTCCTCTGTGAGTATGATTTTTAGGCTTGTTATATTCAGGGGAAAGAGAATGTGGTGGCAGATTCTTTGAGCCGTAGGTGGCATGAGGTTGCAGCATTGTCCCTTGGTGTGGACTTGAGTGAGAGAATTCTTGGACACTTGGTATTAGGATGTTAGAGCCATGGTGGAGTCTGGAAGACCATTGGAGGGTAGATTTTCTAGATATACTCTTGAGTCAGATGGTCTTCTTAGACATCTTGGATGGATCTATGTACCTCCTTTGGAGGGCCTTTGTGTTTTGATCATGACTAAGGCCCATCGTGCACATTACTCAGCACACCTTGGTGTCAAGAAGATGCACGCAGATCTTAGACAGATATATCATTGGGCTGGTATGAAACGAGACATTGTTGATTTTGTGTCCAAGTGTTTGGAATGTCAGCAGGTGAAGGCGGAGCATCAGCACCCTACAGGGCTTTTATAGCTGAATTTGATACTGGATTGGAAATGGGATATCATTTCCATGGATTTCATAGTAGGGTTGCCTATTTCTTCGCAGCATCATGATGCCATCATGGTCATTATGGATAGATTGACCAAAGATGCTCATTTTGTTCCTATTCGATCTTCTTATACCACAACAGTGGTGGCTCGAGTCTTCTTGGAAGATGTGGTGAGGTTGCATGGGATCCCAAGGCGGATCATTTCTGATAGAGACCCTATCTTTACATCGGCCTTGTGGACCTCACTTTAGCATGCTTCAGGGACCTAGTTGAACTTCAGTTTGGCTTATCACCCAGAGATCGATGGCCAGACTGAGCGTGTGAATCAGGTATTGGAGGACATGCTTCGTATGTATGTTATGGATCAGCAGTTGTGTTGGGAGGAATATCTTTGCCTTGTGGAGTTTTCTTATAATAATGGATATCGCAACTCTATAAGCATGTCACCCTTCCAGGAATTGTATGGTCGTCCTTGTCGTACTCCTTTGAGTTGGGATCGGTTGGAGGATAGGGTGTGTTTAGGCCTAGATTTGCTTCGTGAGATGGAGTAGCAGGTTGAGCAGATTCGTGGGCATTTGGTTGCTACCCAAGATAGGCAAAAGAAGTATGTCGATGCTCATAGAGTCGATAGCCAGTTTTTAGTTGGCGACCGGGTGTTCTTGAGAGTGCGTCCGCGGAAGAGTCTGATCTGTTATGGAAAAGCTTCTAAGTTGGTGCCTCATTTTGTAGGCCCTTTTGAGATCCTTGAGAGGATAGGACTGGTTGTGTACCGTCTTGCCTTGTTGCCGAGTCTATCCCACATCCATGATGTTTTTCATGTTTCTGTTCTTCATCCTTATCATTGTGATGTCACCCATGTTCTTGATTGGAACGCTTTGCAGGTCAAGGATGGGTAGCTATCCATGGAGCCCGTGCGCATCCTTTAGCATCGGGACTTGACCCTTAGGGGTCGCACCATCGAGCAGGTAAGGGTCCTATAGGACCCCAGTGATGAGTCCTCTGCGACTTGGGAAGATGCAGTGAAGATGAGAGAGGTTTATTCTTATCTGTTTTAGGCTTCCAGGAGTAAGCCTGGGCTTGGGGGGGAGGATGTAGTACCCCTCCTCGATCACCCTCTTTTGTATGTTTTGAGTTAATTCAGTGACTATTCTGTAGAACATTATTGTATTTTGATTCGGATATTATGCGATGTTGTTTCATGTTTTATCTGGATTTATGGTGTATGATTTTATGCAGTATTTTAGTGCTTATGATTAATGTTATTTTATGGATCATTATCATGGACTGACACTTTTCCCTTCTATTGTGATGCGTCATTTATATGTTGCATGTTTCTAAGTGTATTGGGATGTGAGGGGATGATTTTCCTTCACTCACTCTAGTGAGACAGGGAACATCACAATTCTCCTTCATCAGTGTGTTTACCGTGTCTGTATATATATATTGGTCTATATGCATATGTGGTTCCTTGGTGCAGGACATTGCAGGTACTAGTACTGGGAAGGTACGGGGTATTGACTCCACCTGGTTTCGCAGGTCTGAGCATTCCTTATATATCTGATGGGAGTGGAGGAGATAGTTGTTGTACCCTAGCTTGACTGCAGTTATGCTCGCGTGAGTGTTGTCAGTTGGTTGTGTTTCCCCGTCTGACTGTTATGCGTGTCATGGTGCCTTGGTTTGGTCATTTGAGAGTCGTCATTTGATTTGTCTTGTTTTTGCATGTTTCCATTATTTAAATGGTTATTTAATTTAAATGGATGATGCTATCTTATGTTGGTGTAATCATTTAATTAATATGCTTTGTGATTATTGTTTATTTAAATTATTGATTGCTAGATTAAATGGTTAAAATGGCTTAATTTATTGTGTAAAGTTGCAAGTGATATTTTTGTGAAATAAATAAATTACCTATCCATTTAAAAAGGTAAAATGCTTATGTTGGAAGAAAGTAATTTGGAAAAAGAAATTAATAAAATATTTCCTTTTTGCTTTCCTTTTTGACTTATGCATTTTCATTTTAATTGTTGGAAATAATTATTATTTTATTTTGGAAAAGAAATAAATCTGATTGCCTTTTAGTTTTAAAATATTTTAAATTTGATTGAATGAAAAACTTTAACCTAGAAGCTAGGGTTAAAAGATATTTTGGGCATCCATTCAAAAAAATTCACAATAGGAGAAGAGGAGAATTTTTGGAGAGAAAAATTCTAGAAAAACTTCCTAGAGGAGCTGGAAATTCATCCTGGTTGCAAGACTGGATTTGCTTCATTCCTTTTGCTTGCTAATTGCTCAAGGTTGGAGGTTCCCTTCTTGTTTTGAATTTGTTTTGTGATTTTCAGTTTGCTTCATGTGCATGGAAATTTATTCAATCTTCCTATAGATGTTTGTGGAATGATGGAAATGGAAGAATTAGTGTTTATTACTGCTAGTTTTTTGGAAACTATATCATGTGGTTGCTTTTAGGAAGGAAATGGTTCATTTCCCTATCAGTTGTGTGTTTTGTTCTTGGAAATCAATTTCTTAGTTTACCTCTTCTTTTTGGAAAAGAATGATTTAGATTGGTTTTGCTAAGTGCATCCTAGTATCTTTTTGCCAAGATTTGATTAGCTAATGCTTCCAATATGTTTATTTTGCCAATTACCTTGTTGGTAAATATTCCTTGAAATTTTGGATTTGGCTCTATATGTGTGTGCCCGTGAAATAATTCTGGAAATGAATCGTTCCTGTGTCAAATGATTTGGTGGTTTTATGGTTTTTGAATGCTTGTAGGCAGTGTTTTTGTCTCTGATTGTGGACCTTACCACTCCCATGATGGGTTCACCCCATCACGTGAGTCGGTAGTATCTGCTACCACAGGTAGACAAACTACCAGTTGGCAACACCGCTACACAGTAGTAGTTCTATCGGTCGGTAGGACTGCTACCGATAGTGGTGGCACTACCGATCGGCAGCACCACTTCAGGTTGGGAGCAATTCTACTGGTTGGTAGCGGCTGCTATCGGCGGTGGTGGCACTACCAGTCGGTAGCACCGCTTCCGGTTGGGAGCAGTACTACCAGTTGGTAGTGGCACCCTTGGCCGGTTGGGATGTTGCCAGTAGCAACAACACAACTGATAACTGGTGTCTGTTGCCCGATAGCAGCACACCCGCGGGTTTGTTTGGCCACCACTTTGTATGGAGCCCTTATCGGTCTCCAAAACTGCTTTATGTTAAGAACTTAAATTTTATAAATGGAATGTTTAAAGTGGTTTTGTGTGATGTAATGTTATTTTCATGTGATTTTTATTATGTGGTTAATAATTTTATCAATGGAGATCAAGGCATGCATTAGAGATTCAAATTGGTAGATTTGGATTTATTCTGAAAATGATTTAAATGCCTATTTGCAATTCTTCCTATAACTGGTTGAATGTTTAATTGTGGCTTTCATTCCTGATGGAATATTGATTTGGGAATTGAATAATGTGACTATTGCAAGAGTGTTATATTTAATTTTCAATCAATGATGTTGCAAGTGCTTATGATGTTGATTTTCTCAAAGATTGTCTAAGTGCAGATTTGATGTATTTAGTTGTTCTTGCAAGTTTGTTTTGGGTGATATTTTGGTCTGTGGTTCAGTCATCCTATGGTGGTGTAATTGGTAGCTTTGACCAAGTGATATATGTTGGCTCCGTTGTCTTAACCATGTAGTATGTTTTCATTATGGTTGGTCAAGTGTCAGTATGTCCTTGTTTGACCACTTGTTTCTGCTTGTGGTGTTATGGTTGTCTGTTTCGCCATAGGGTCCTCAGGGAGTGACCATGCTTGTGTAGTGTGCTTTGAGAGAGTGGCTTTTGCTTGGGGGTTGCACCCAAAGTGGTAGGCATTACAACCCAGCGAAAGTCAGATAATAACTGGTAATCTAATGAAATGATTATGTGGGTAGTATAGTAACATTAATCAAGATAATTGTACCTCGTGCATAAGTGAGTGCTAGTACAGGGCTCATAATGTTTTGAGAAGGCCTGGAATGGCAAACCAACCACCTTGTCTTCACGAAAGGCTAGTAGGGTCCGCATGTGACTTAGTTGGAGCCGAAGGTTCGGGAGAGGTTACCAAGACAGAGAGTCGGGACCTATGAGGGCCTACCAGGGTAACCATCTTAAGCTATGTGATGACACTCTCTCATTTAGTTCACTTGTGTTTTGTGATGTCAGTTCACTTGTGTTTGTGAAGTTGAGTCACCTGGATTCTCTTGGAGTCTTATTGTGTTGTCATGGAGTCGTATTGTCTTGTCGACCATGTCATGCTTATGCTTGTTTGAGGGTCCTCAGCTATCTCCTAGAATGGTTGGGTGATTCCATTTGTGAATTACATGGTCAGGTGGTAGTGCCCCTTCCCATCGGATGTTCGGATTTCTGCCTTCATGCAAGGATTGGCTTTGCAAGTGTTCATGTGGTTTGTGACTCATGCTTCATCTCATGTTTTGGAGATTATTGGTATCTATAGACCTATGTGGTCATTGTATCACTGCAATCTTGATCTTATGTAACCTTGTAATGGGATGAGATCTATCCTTTATGTTTATTAAGAAGCTATGAATTGAAAGAGCAATGTAATCCTATGTTTGGATGTTTTTTATCAAGTTTCCTTGATGAAGTTAGTAAATGCTTATTGAAGTGGAAATTATGTAGTATCCTTTCTATCTTTCTATGATGAATCTTTATTGCTTATGGCTTCTTGTGATCATTGAGTTATGATTCCTATGTGGAATTTATGGTTTTGTGGAAGTTATTCTTGAAGTTAATTCTTTGTTGGTAACCCTTAAGGAATTCTGGTGTTAGTCTTCCGCTTGTGTTATCGTGCATATTTTGTAAATGCACTTATGATGTTTATACTTTTAAAATAAAAATTGTTTCACCCTTGTTGTTGGTTTTTCCTTCGGGGTTCCTAGAGGGGCATTATAGCATCAATGTATTTGTACCATCATCTTCAACTATTTTTTCTAGCACATGATCATCTTCTTCCATAGGATCATTATCTTTAGCTTCGATATTCACACCTCCATGTTCCTCCACTTGGAAAACCACATTCTCCGGGTTGTGGTAGTCCATATCATGTGCCCTAGGGCACCCCACCTATATAAAAATGATCAACATAAATAAACCATGATAATGATGTCATTAACAAGTGATTTTTTATGTATATAAATTGTTAAAATGATATAAACATTTACAAATTCAATGAATATAAACACATATAATGAACAAATTACCAATGGAGGATAATCATGCCCCCCTTTAATGTCACCATGCTGCCTACAATGTTTCTCATTTGTTGTGATTAAAAGTCTTCTAATCTCTAAGCCCTTATAATTTATGCATGGACAAGAACATTTCCCATCACCTTTTCTTTTCAATCTAGACCACAATCTAGCAGTTGTCTCCTTATTTTGTTCTTTGCTGATATTATCTGACATGATTTTTTTTCACAATCAAAAAAATCGGGCTATGGAAAATTCGGTCTATAAACTTCACAAACCAAGAAAGACGATGTCGCAAGTATGGAAAACATTGTCCTCGTGATTTTTTATATTATTTACTTGACTAACCCTAAGGGTTTTTTGTTTTTTTTTACTTTTTCACTTTTTTGTTTTTCGTCAGGATTCCAACGAACGTCGGGCAAGATTTCGACGACAGTTGGTTTTGTCAGAATTCCGACGAACGTCAAGCAAGATTTAAAAAAAAAAAAATTGACACAAATTGCCTCCTAAGATCTGACAAACGTCGAGCAAGATTCTGACGATAGTTGGTTTCATCAGAATTCTGACAAATGTCGAGAAACATTTTAAAAAAAAACAAATTTGACACAAATTGCCTCCTAAGATCCGACAAAACAAAAGAAATCCCATTGTTCGTCAGAAATGTTCATCGAAAAATGCACCCAAATGAGTTAGTGATTTGAATCTTAGGCATGAAAGTAGTGTGTCATAATCCCAACACTCCTGGGGTCACATGATCACTCTCTGTAAGTTGTGGTCTCAACCTCTATGTCCATGGGAAGCTCTCACATGAATCCAAAGGGGCTAAATCAGCCTACAATCACATTAGTGTCAAAATCTTGTCAGTTTTACCTAAGCTTTATCAAGCTCTATCTCATGACTTCATTAGTTTTATCAATCACTTTGCAACCTATCCTACTAGGGAACTTGTCAAATTTCATCAATCTGATGGCTTATTACATGGATTGTTCTTGTTTATCACAGCGATAATCTATTTTGCCTTTATTGGGACCACAAATGCACTATTGTTTATCACAAACGTGCTAATAATCCCTATACGTAGTTTTATAGTGCACAAATGCACTTCTACTCTATGTGCACTTATGTTTATCATAGACATGCCTAGAAATCATAGATGCATTTATTTATGCCATAAATGCACTTTGACCGTGAATGCACTACTATTTATCATAGACATGCTAGCATTGACCCTAAACATGTTTTGACCATAAACTCGGTATCCAAACCATCGAAATAGTTTCTAAAACCCTATATGTGCTAAAAATATAAATGTTCTATCATCCAACCTAGACACATTAAGAATGAATGTATACGTGGTTTCAACATTTTCCTAACTGTCGTGCATTTTTGAAAAAATGCAATCTAGCCCTACTTATGATGAATTAAATGCACAAAATCAAAGGTACAATAGGGTACATATCAGCTCTCCATACTCCTCGGGTTGCTTGTGTTGTCGGACACACTCAAATTAATGGAATCTCTTTACCATGGATCTATCAGTGTGCTCTTAACCTCTCCTTTGCTTTTTGTTGTGAACAATGAAATTGATGGATGCAAATGAGGTGGTCCCTCTTCCAAGCTCCTACTTATAGGGGTGCTAACCCTAGGTGCTCGTGGTGACTCCCTGTGGTCATCGTGATCTCCTGAGACCTCATTTTTGCCCACAGTCTTCAGCCTTTTTCACTTGTCTTTTCCTTCTACTTAGCCTTTTCTACCTACTTTGTTTTCAATAGATTGTCCAAAAAAATTTGAAAAAATAATTTCGCCCAATCTTGCGAGTGGGCATATCGTCTTCCTTACTAGGGGCAACTTATCATACCAATGCTTTATTTTTCATTGAAACAATGAGACATGCTACATTTTATTTATTTAATTATTTTATCTTAAGCCTTCTATTAATTAAATAGATCTTTATTCATTTAATTAATTCACTAATCCTCTTCTAGCCTTTTCCCATTTAATTTTTTTTTTAATTTAAATTATTCTTTCCCTAAATTAAATAAATTTTTTTTTTATTTAATTGGCCCTACCTCTTCTATTAATTAAATAAATCTTTTATATATAATTAATTCATTAGCTTTTTTCCTCCACAACACTTGCCATTCATCTCTTAATTTACTTTTAACCACTTTTAAATATTTTTCTATTTTCTATACCTACCGTCTAATCTGAGCCAACCATTTATCCCTACACCTCTTAATCCTAGCCCTCCATTTCTAGGGTACTCTCTATAACATAGGATCCTTTCCCTATCCTTTCATATCCCAATCATTCAATCAAGCGTCTACACTCTACTAAATTACATACACAATCACAATCCATTCTCTATTGAGCTCTTGTGCACAAAACAAAATTGTAGAGCAACCATTATATCAAGAAAGATCAATGGAGATAGGAAACAATGGAGATCAAACCCTAATGAGCATGTGATGCTATAATCTTTTGAATTTGTTTTTTTGCATGTTTTTAGGTTCTTCATTGTTGTATGGTGGATTTAATTGTAGAACTAGGGTTTTATGTGGTTGAATCTTATTGGGTTTTACAATATTTTGAATTCACAATTCCATTGTATACATCTTCAAATCTAGACATGATCTTGCAATGAAAATTTATTGACATGGTTATGTAGCCAATTTGAAGCTTTGAGGAAAATTTTAGACAATTCTATGCTCAAATGAAAACTTACTAAAAAAACTAAACTTTTGTATATGCAAGGTTGAGACACCATTTTCCTAACAATGCAAGATGCATGACTATGTCACCTAGAATCAAGCATCGATCAATATTGTGCAATTTTTTTCCCAAAATGGTTCCATAATCTACAAATCTTAGCGAATCATTTTATTTCACGTTTAATTTATTAGGGTTTATGTGTCTTAATGATGTCTGTAGGGTATAAGAGATATGCTTGAGAATTATTCATTTTTCACTACTCTATATTTTTAAGTGAAGACAATGGTATAATTTATTAGTTCTCAATATTGTTCAAAATGCAAGGGATCATGCATGAATGTCGTGAAATCTATGGTATCCTTTATTTATACACCTAAGATCATGTTAGTTATCTACACTTGAATGGTTTTTATAATTATTTAGGAAAGGATTTATTATCTCTCGTAACCTCTTTATATGATTACCCTCCTGAGTCTTTTGGAGCTCAAGCTATAAAAGTTTAGTTATAACCTTATTTGTTGGCCTTTCTTGTCCTTATTTTGATCATAGGGATGGGTATTGTCTGAATCTATTTGATCCCTACCCATTTAGGCAATATAGTTTCACTTAGAAATAAGGGTTGCAAGAAGAAACACCAACAGATTGATGACTCTATTGTGGAAGACAAAGGAGCATTTATTTGGAAAGATTCAAGGTATTTGAAGAGCCTAAACATTTGGGTTAGAGAGAATTGGTATCTTATGGATAGGTATTTTGAAAGACAAAATAAATAATTGAGAAATATATTTTAAGGCCCTTCATAAACTCCCTAAAGATAAGTTATTGACATAATAATAATCAAATAACATAAATATCTAATCCATCAAAGGGCAAGCCTTACATTTCTACTATATCTTTGATAATGCATTATTGAAATATCCTTTTAGTCTCTATTATTGTATTATATCTCCAAAATTATTTTTCACATCTCATAACTCTTTTTCATTTGAACACAAATAATAATAGGTACACATTATTAATAATATTATCAAATTTACTTCTCTTTTATCTAAATACACATACTTTAAGAGACCAGAAAAAAAAATCCATTTTTTTATTCGACCTCCCATATAACTCAAAAGACCCATATAGGGTTGTAGGAATCTCAAAATAGTTAATACGTGTGGTGTCATACTCTAACATGTTTCCATTGCCTTCTTTGAGGGTTATCACATTTTAATAATATTTCCTCTATGTCTCACATTTGATCTTTATCATTTGTTGGCATTGTGTCATTCTTTTGTATTCTCTTCCTATTTGATTCCATTTCTTCGAATTTGAGTTAGGTCTTGTTAATATCAATTTTGGTTCTCATTCAGTGATCTTGGTCAACCTTAAATTATATTAATTGAACATCAACAATTAGGGTTCTATCCTAAATCTTTGTCATTTGCAGCATCAATCATCTTTCAATCAATTGTTATTCAATTTTGATCAATTTGCATCATTTACAATCTTCAATCATCAATCATTTATCAATTCTGATCGATATGTCATCGATCTTTGTCAATCCTTATCAATCTTTATAAAATCAACCCTTTTTAATTGTTATCAGTCTTTATCAAGTCAATATTGGTTGATCTGTCATTGATCTCAATCAACCATCAATTCCTGTCAATCTTGATCAATTCGTCATCAATCCTTTATCAATCATCCTTTATGAAATCAATCTTGTCAATTTTCAATCAAATTATCATTAATCTTTGTAATTATCAATTTAATCAACTTTTGGTCCTTGTTAATTATCTTTTGGATCATCATTCATTTATAACATTAAATGCATCATAACATAGTTATGACCTAATTCATTTCTTCAATCTATCTTAGGGTTTTGTGATTCCTTAATCATTTAATCCTTTTAACACCTCTTTAGGTTAAATGGGTTTATTTCTTTTATCCTATGTCTTGTGTCACAATTGAATTTTATATTTAGCTAGCTAATTGTCCTTTTTGTGCGATAATTAATAAATGAAAAATTATTAATTATTGCCACCTTTTTTCTCTCCTAATTTTCTCCACCTTTTTCTCCACTAATTTGTCTCCATATTTTGCTCAAGTATGAGGCTAATTTTGTGCTTATTTTTTCATAATTTCATGAGGTATAATTGTCCCATTTTGTCATAATCAATTAGCATAATCTCCTCTCAAATTTGTCATAAATTGAGCAGCTCAAGTTTCTCTCAATTTGTCATACCTTGTCATGGTATTTTTCCATGAAATTTGTTGTACTTTATCCCTCAATCATGCCAATTTTTTAGTCAATTGCCTCTTCCAATTGTTCATTCCAATTTGGAGTCATTTTGCTCTATAAATTGAGCCTTATTTCAATCATTATGAACAACCACACTTTCAGTACCCTTATGCTATCAATTTCATCTCAGTTTGTCATCAAATTGCTTTCAAATTAATTGCATCTTGTAGGTGAGATCCACATTAATCCATTTGAAGGAGAAATAAGAACAATGGAAGAACATGGAAGAAGTGCTTGTTTTTAGTTTGTATTTGTTTTAAGTTCTTTGTTTCCGTACTTCTATTGAATGTATTAGGATTACATTTCATGACATTTATGATTTTGTGGTTGGCTAATTTACGAATTCTTTGCCTAATTCCTACACCACAAGGGTATTGACCACCCTAGTAAGGTCTTATGCAATTATCCTCTTTTCACTATCTTAGACATGGGTGGATTAGTGAGCTTCTTCTCTAGGTTCAACATCTCACTTAATGGTTTGGTATTGTAGACATATAAAAATGACCATATTCCTAAATGAATATTTAATGTTCATTTCATTCTCATTCCTCTATTTAGTTAAATCTAATTTAATTAAATCACCCACATTCTTCTATTTAATTAAATAAATTATTCAATTTATTTATTTAAATTCACTTAAGCCCTTTTATATCATTTAATTGAATAAATCATTTTATTTAATTAAATCCCTTCTCTCTACTTTTTAATTAAATTTACATTTAATTAAATAGTTCACCCCAATTAAATAAATCTAATTTATTTAAATCCCCAACTTGCAACCAAATTGAAATAAAGCAATTTATTTTAATTAAATCCTATTATTCCTCACCCACTTGCATTTTCCTACATCTCCCACTTGCCTCCTAAACCCCATTTCTAAATTCTTCTAGAACCCATCTAATCCTAATCAGTTAAGCTTAACCCATCAATTATCCCCTTTCCCTAAATTTAAGGAGGTCACTTCTCAAATTTGGAGTAAAGTCTTCAAAAGACATTAAAGCCTTTATGCCTTCAACAAGCTAACTTGTTGAAAACCCCCAAATTTGGAAGGACTCTTACAAATTTGTCCCCAAAGTCTTCAAACCATTAATGGTTAACTAACCTTTAGTGGCATGGTTAGAGATTTTTTGCCTAACTCTGATGAATACTAAGAGGGTGGGGTGAATTAGTATACCAAAAATTATTGAACTCAAACACTTAAATAGTTTAGCAGTTAACTGGTGTAGCAGATTTACAAACAAACTGGTTAAGACAAATGCAAACCAAACAGCAAATAAAACATTCTCCCACAAGAGCACAATCACCATAACATAGGATATTTTGACGTGGAAACCCAAATGGGAAAAACCATGGTGAGATGAAACTCACAAGTAACTATCTGCAGAATAGTAACCAGACCAATTAAGGTCAGACCAGTTAAGGTCATACAATTTTCTTCACTAGAACAGATCCTATTAGGAATCTCGATCTCTATTAGGAGATAAGTCCGATTAAAGACTACCTTGTGAGAGGATTTCAGATCCACAGTTGTGAACCACCTTGTTAGAGGATTTACAAAGGCTTTGCCAAGCCTACCTGGTTAAGGGTTTCAGACTTGTCGAAGATGTGAGTAATCAACAAGTGAGTGATCTAAATACTAGCACAATATGCTTGGTTAGATCCTTGATAGCTCATTGTTAATGCATTTCAGAATTACTTAAGTCTTCAATATCTCCACACTCTATTTCTTCACATAGACCTAATCTTCTTCTATGATCGCACATACAAAAACCTCATCAATCACCTTGAACCCTAACAACACTTAAAAACCTAGACATGATGTCCTTATAAAGGAATCTGATTTCATGTCGGTCCAATAGGATTACATTGCAAGTTCCTAGGTTCAATGCATCTCGACACATTTGGTAACATGACACAAAATCACCGCCAAAGTGTCGGTGGATGATAACTCATCACAAAAATACCAGTTGGTAACTCATCACAGAGTAATACCAGTTCATACATTTACCGATTACCGGTTCACATATTTTACCAATTACTAGTTTGTCAAAATGAAGACTGGGAAAAATGATAACAACTGCTTTGTTCCTTCATATTGCTTTGGGATCCTTGAACCACTTGAGGACTTCATACCGCTTTGGGTCTTCATACCGCTTGAGATCGGTAACACTTTCTGCAAAACACCGATAGTGTAAAGACTATAATACATAGTACTGGTTGGAACAAATTACTGGTTGAGCATAACTCATACATACAAAAACGTGATCTCAAAGCAAGTGTGTGTCCATCAATGACAATCACAACATCATCATAAAAAATGCCAACAATCTCCCCCTTTGGCATTGATGGCAACACTTAGGAAAATTTTGACATCTAAGTGTTTTACAACAACAATATGCCATAATCAAAATTACTCCCCCTAAGCATATACACTATCCCTTTTTGTAGAAAATACAATGTATACTACTCCCTTAAAGAGATAACAAGAAAGTATACATTCATCAAAATTTTAAATACAAAATACTACTCCCCCTTTGCCAACAATGACAAAGTATTGCAAAATAACCCCTATTTCTCATGATCAGTAATATAATAAATATTTATGACAATAATGAGTGAAACTTATCAAAAACCGATTTAAAATCTGGCATAAAGGTCTTCATGGATAAAGACCATGATTCAAGTAATGAGGTAGCCACCTCACTTTCTGTTTGCATCTGGGATACATGTTCTTCCATGGCATCAATTGTGCTCATCTCTTGAGTGACCGTTAAGGCATCCAGATTAAGATAGTACTTCTAAAGTATTTGTAGTCTGGGTAGTAGAACTAGTTGGAGTTCTTGCAAATCTCTCATTTGGTTGCAAATCTCTACTTCAATTTTGGTGGACTAGAGCTGAAACCGGTGAACAATTTGCCCATATGTAGTGAAGGAATCATAGGGCATCTTAAAGGTGCTTATAATTGTCTGCAAATCAAATTGCAGTTTTTCCTTCTATGCAAGCACATCATCACAAAATAGATGGGGTTGGCTTATCTTACTGAGCAGCAGTTTTCCCTCATCCATAGCATCTCTTATGTCCTTTTGTTCTTTCTGAAGTTCGGAATGGAGCTCATTCAGTTTCTTCACTAAGGAAGTGTTTATTGTCTTTTGATGCTTCTTCTGTGTATTAGCTTCAGCCACCTCTTCCAAGCATTGTACCTAGTCTTCCACAACTATACATAGAAGTTTTAGTTGGGCCAAAGAGGAATCGATATTAGGGAGGTTAGTACCAAGAATCAAACTGGTAAGAGTCTCAACCACAGTTTGAATAACATCTTGTTCCTTTTTCCTCCTTAATTCTTCAAGTCGCTCCTCTGCAAGATTAATGCTTTGGAGCAGCTCTGATTCATTTGCAGATTGGAGGTCAATAGGACTGGTAATGTTAGCCGGTTTGGCTTGACTACTAGTTACTTTGGTGTCTCCACATGTGTGCTCTTTGTCACTTCCTTCTTTGCTTTGGCTCTTTGCTTTTTCTCTTCTGCCTTCTTTTGTTCATCTGCTTCTTTCTTTTTCTTCTTTTCATCCTTCTTCCTTTCTTATTCCTTATGCTTCTCTTCTTCTTTCTTCTTCTCCTCTTCCTGTTTCCTCTTCTCCTCTTCCTTTTTCTTCTTCTCCTCTTCCTATTTCCTCTTCTCCTCTTCTTGTTTCCTTTTCTCCTCTTCCTTTTTCTTCTTCTCCTCTTCCTGTTTCCTCTTGTCCTCTTCCTTTTTCTTCTTCTCCTCTTCCTGTTTCCTCTTCTCCTCTTCATGTTTCCTTTTCTCTTCTTCTTTTCTCTTCTCCTCTTCTTGATTCTTTTTCTCTTTCTCCGCTTGCACTTTATTAGCCTTTTCTTTGTCCTATTTTTCCTTGTCCACTCTCTTTTTATCAGCCTTTTCCTTTGCTGCATCCGAAGTGACATTTTCACCATCCAAAGAATCAACGTCAATAGTGTCCATCTGTTCAGTAACCGATTCTTCTTCAGTGTCATATACCTCATCTGGTTTTCTGGTTTCCAGTTCTTGTTCAGCCTTCTTGTTTGCTTCAAACACTTGGTGTAACCTCAGAGCGGCTTTGGCATGTGAGTGTGTATCTTTTACCACTTCAAAGACTTTCCCTTCTAGTAACAAGAGTCTTCTTCTTCACATGAAGAAAAGGCCTTTGTTTATCCATAACTTCATAGAGATCTGAATTTGACACATTAGGAAAATATTGTGCAAAAATTTCTTCTCTTATTTCTTGTTCCTTTTCTATGGCAATGCGCCATTTGTTATCTAAAGAATTGTATAAAGAATCTGGTGTCACAAATCTAATTTCTGATGGCAACCGATCATTAATGCATAGATATTGAATAACTTCCTATTCAACTTCCTCCTTCTCATTGTCATTAAAATCATCAAAATGATCTATTAAATCACTTAGCACTTTTCTCCTAATATTCTTGATAGTTCTTTGACAATGTGTCAATGATTTGTAAGAGTAAATGTCTATATTTACCAGTGCTGACGATGTCGGTTTATTGCTGGTTGTCTTTGCTTTCTTCCTTGTTTGTGTTGGCATATGCACACTCCAATGAGACATTGTATGTGATTGAAAGTTTTGTCATTGATGGCAACCTTGCAATCCTATGGCACCGGCAAAGACATTATACCAGCATCAGTTGATCACACTCCACACCGGCACTTAGGACACCAGCACCGGCATAGAGGCCGACAGGATTTTTTTATATTACATTTTGTTTATTACTGTAAAAATGTGTAAGCCAACTTGGAAAATTGTAAAATGACTCTTATATATAAAAGAGATCATTGTAGACATTTATAATATGTGATGTAGAAGCATTAAGGAAAATATTAGACATACCTAATGTGCGAAATATAGGTCAAGGGATATATGTAAAGAACAAAGTAGGAACTGGTACTGAATCAAGCATTGAAGATGCTATTGTAAAGCAATACAAGATATTGGATTTGTATAATCCTTATTGTAAGTCAGTGAGACTTCCCATTGAGCAATGAGCTCTAGGCAATTGGCCTTCCTGCATGTGTAGGCCCCTATTGTAAGTAATATTCTCTTATTGGCCAGGAGTGAATATTGTGGGTCACAAATCCCATTGAGGTTTTTCCCACACCGGGTTTCCTCGTTAACATCTTGTGTTATGGTGTATTTTTCATGTGGATGTTCTTGATTCTGTTTATTGCATTATTTCTTGCATACCGGTACACTATTATATTATGTTCTACATGTTTTAAGTTAAGAAATTCTAATTACCAGTTAGATACTAATTCACCCCCCCCTCTCAGCATCTATGGGACCCCTAATAATTGGTATCAGAGTGTGGTCCTCTATTTTCAAAAGCCTAACAGCTTGAGGAAGATCTTGACACTAGTAAAGATGGAAAATCTGATGAAGCAACTGGAAGGAGCTCTTATAAACTATGATGCAGAAAAGTTGAAAAATATCAAATTAGAAAATGATTTAAGAGCAACTCAGGACATTATTCAGGCACTTCAAGAAAATTTTAGTGTTGCAAGAAATAAGAGAAGAGAACTTTGTGAAAAATTGCAAAATGAGAATGATGAAAAGGAATCACTTAATGATATGATAAGAAAGTTGAAACAAGAGATCATGACAACAAAGAATGAGATGCAGGATATGACTATGAGATTTTGCAAAGAGATTGAGGATAGGAAGAAGAATGAAGAAGAATTGACCAGAAGACTAAGTGATGCAGCAAATGAGAACACAAGACTTAGCTATGAAAATGACATGTTGAAGACAGATCTGATGCATACTCAAAATGACTCAAATGAACTGATGAGACAAAAAGAAGTCCTAGAAAGAGAACTAGAAACTGCAAATCAACACAAAGAAAAATTCAAGAAAAGCTCAGAGGAACTTGGTACCTTGCTAAAGAATCAAAAACCTAAAGGTGACACTTCTGGAATTGGCTTTGAAGTTGGTGAAAGCTCCAGTACTGCAAATACTTAGGATCATAGCAAACCGGTAAGACAACCTAATGCTTATAAATTCAATGGTAAATCATTTAACTGTAATAAGTATGGTCATAGAGAAAATGAATGTGGATCTAGAAATTATCAGAATATCAACACACCCACCAGTCAATGTTCTAAATGCAACAAAGTTGGTCACAACTCTGAAAACTGCAGAATGAATGTGAGATGTTATGTTTGTGGAAGATTTGGACATTTATCTAATCAATGCAGAACACAAACCAAAATAGGTTAAGGGAAAGCTATTCAGAAAAATAATGTAACTTGTTATGCATGTAACAAGATTGGGCATATTGCTAAATTCTATAGAAGTAAAGGAACACTGGTAGACAACAAAAGTTCTAGCTTGAAAGGTAATGAAAAAGTTGAAGAGGTTAAGAAAGAATTATCAAAACAATGGATTAGAAAAGGTGATCTAAATATTAGGAATACTCCTCCATCGGTAGAACCAATCAATACTTCATTGGTAGGATAGAGTGATGCTTCACCAGAAGGATAGAGTTGTGCTCCACTAGCGGGAAGTTCTTCATCTAATTGAAGAAAATTTCCTTGAGGGTTTGGCAATCTATTGATACATGTGCTATTATTCCCTTAGTTAGAGATAAGAAGTTGGAAATTACTTTTTACCGGCAAACAATGTTAAGTGAATACTTAACCGGCATGCAATTAATGTGGTAGATGGCGAAGAGACATTATAAAGTTAAGGTTTTGGCTCCATTTCATTTCACTGAGATTTCAAATTTTTGAAGAGCGTAAAGACTTCGAGCTAAGGCATTTCGAGCAAGAAGCAAGAACACTCCAAGCAATCATCCATCCAAGGCAGTAAAAGGTATTTAATCATGGCATCCACCTCTGCAATTGAATACATAGAAAACCCTACTGTTGTTTAAGTAGTAAAAAGACCTAGGCTTGTATTTCAGTTAGTTCCCGAGATAGCAAAGAAGGATGATACCCTAGGTGCTTTTTCTCAAATTCCTAAGGGAGTTGTATATGCTAAAGACCCCAGAATGTACATCCACTGCAACATTGAAGAGTTAGGAGATGAGAAAATTAAAACCATGAATAAAACCATGATATATGATAATACTGGCAATATAAAGGATGAACACAAGATCATTGAGTCCCTAGGATTTACAAAAATCCTTAGCATTCCTGAATTTCTAAAGGATGTGATTAGGATAGTTTTGAGCAGGGTACATGGAGAATTTTTTTGGTTAGATGCAATCAATAAGATCACCAAGGAAGTTGTGAAAGCTGTCACAGGGTTACCGACCACTGGTAAAAGACCAGATAAAACCAAGAAAGTTTCCAATGACCTAGTTATAAACCTAATTAGTGCAACATTTGACAAGAGGTCGCTAAGGGTTACTGATGTAAAAGATATCAATGTAAGATTCATCAGTATGATATTAGGGTATAAAGCTACTCATGCTAATAGACTTAATTCAGTTTCAAGTTTATGCATTAAGAGTGCTCATGACATGGTCACAGACAATGCAAAAATTGACATATGTGAGTGGTTAAAGGATGAATTAATTGACAATCTTGGAAAGATCAAGAAGGAAAAGAAAGGAACTTTCAGATTTGGAAATCTATTAGTATGCCTAATGCTACATATAACAAAATAGGTTCCCAGTATAGGTTACAAAGAACTTGGATATGACATACCGGTAGGCAAACAATTGACTGAACTATTCAATAACATGGGTAAGAACAAGGAAAACAATATTCATGACTTTTTCCAAGCATTAAAGACCAAAATGAAGAAAAGAGTAAGGTTATCACAGAAGATTGTAGACAAATACAAAGATGATATATGCTTTGTCATCAAGAAAGATGAAATCTAGATGGAAGCAGTCATCCCAAGGATAGTTTGGGTAACCAAGATAGGATATGAAACAGATGATCACATAGTTGAAACGTATGTTAAAGCACTTCTGGAAGCCCCCAGAGAACCAAAGGAAGAAGTATTTGGTAGTGCAAAGAATATTGAAAGACAAATTCAATCAAAGAAAAGGGTGAAAAAGGTTGAGACAGTTGTAAGGAAAGGGTCCAGACAAGCAAAAGCCATTAAGGAAGATGTATTGAAGAAAATCGGCATAACAGAGGATGAGTTAGTAGCTCCACAATCTAAAATTCACCTATCACCGGTAGGTACTTCTTCAGGAAGTGACATGCCTACAACTTTTAAAAAAGTTGTAAGAAAAAGAGATCCCTCACCGGCAACCACATCTTCACCTAGGAGGACAAGGCAAAAGCAACAATCTGTGAGATCTTCAGTTAGAAAGGCCACACCAAAGAAGAAAATGACACCCAAGAAGAAGAAAAGGACAAACAAAGACTTGGCCCCTCTTGATATACTGCTGAATGAAATCACAGGGGAAGGTAAACTAAAGAACATAGAGAAAATATATGACACTCTAATAGCTAATGAGAAAGAACAAGTTGAAAATAGTGTTATATTACACATGGATATGTACAAGAAATTTTTGATGGAAGTAGTCAATGAAATACCAGATGAATTATTCAAAAGACTAGAGGCAAGAAGATAGGCAGTGATAGAATTGGATAAGAAAATAAAAATTGAGAAGCTACTTGTTTTATATCTGGTAAACTCTCCACAAGAAATAGATGATCTGATTGCAAAGGCCAACCGGTCAGTATTCTCTACTGCACATCGACATATTTCACTAATGGCAGGAAGAGTTAATGAAGTGACAGAGGAAATAGAAGATGGATGGGATATATTCCTAGTTGAGAAAGAAAAACAAGAAGAGTACAGGAACTCTAAACCCATAAAGGTATATCAGAAAGATAGAGACAAGGGGAAAGGTAAAGTTGGTGGACCACCAAGTATCAAGGTTAGAGACAACTTACCCCCACCTTCTTTAAATACTCCACCGGTAAAATCAACAGCTAATGAAGATCAACCGACAGTCGAGAGTATGGATGTAGAGGATAATAATCCTAATCCTGAAGTCCTATATATTGTGGATGTTGATACTCAGAAGATCAACATAGTAGTAGAGAAAGATACAACAGAAGAGTCAGATATGGCTAGTGAGCCTCTAGTGACTGAGGAAACTGATAAACTGGTAGATGATAAAGAGAAAAAGGTAGAGACTGAGAAACGGACTGAGGAAATGAAACCTACAGAGAAACAAATAGAGAAAAAGGCTCCACAACAACAACAACCGGAACAGGTACACAAGGAAACAGTGCCACGGACAACTAGTGAAGTTGGAAAACCATTGCTTAAAGAAATGCAAACACAAACTGACCTACCAGAGGTCAATACAAGCTTGGTTACTTCCACCGGTACTCAGATTGTTGGATCATCATCAGGATACAAATCAAAAAATGTGACTGAGGTACTACTTGATTCTATCAAGAAAATAACTGACTGCAGCTCACAGGCTTACAAAGCAATTGATGATACCATACCAATTTTGAAGGTAATTGCCACTAACTGTAATATAGATAACAAAGATTCTTTAGGACAATTGGATACAGTGTGTAAATACATCTCAGAAAACATTGAGAAAAATAAAGGAAGATTCAGTGAAGGATAAGGTAGAAATTGAAAAACAGAAATTCTTTGATGAGCAAATAAAGAAGTGTAATAGAGATTTTGACACACTTCTACTAGAACTATGTAATTTGTTGAAAGATTACAAAAATCTATATAAAGATACCTGTAAAACAAACTTTTTGACTATAGATATTAACAAGAAAATGAGCAAGGTACAGGATGAGATAAATAAACTTGCAGACAGCTTTGTCAACTCACCTGATACACTATCAGTTTTTGAGGAGGAGATAACAAATTTTGAGGAAGAACTACTCAAATTGGAAAGAGAGAAAGAAAGAATAATAAATAAGGAAAAACATTTGAGATCTAAAATAAGTCCAAGATTGGACTATCTAGCATCTTTGCAGAAGGAAATTTCTGAGGCATTAATACAGGGAAGGAAAACACTGGTAGAGCATTTGCAGCATCTCATCAGTACAGTGAAGAGAACAAAGACAACAATAAAGGATAGCAAAAAGTTTATGGATAGTATAAACTTGATTTTGGGAGATCTTTTTCAAATTATAACTACCCAGCTACAAGGTTGAAACCACAAACTCTACTGACATATTGACAACCTTTGTCATTGATGCCAAAGGGGGAGTAGTGGGATGAGAAAATTCAAATCACAGGAATCATATGCTTAGGGGGAGCACACACATTTTTTGGTAATGTTTTTGGACTACACATTTTTGGATACTTTTTGAAATTTCTCATGAGTTTTGCCATCAATACCAAAGGGGGAGATTGTTGGCATATGCACACTCCAATGAGACATTGTATGTGATTGAAGGTTTTGTCATTGATGGCAACCTTGCAATCCTATGGCACCAGCAAAGACATTATATCAGCATCAGCTGATCACACTCCACACCGGCACTCAAGACACCGACACCAGCACAGAAGAAAGGAAGTATACCGGCACAAAGGCCGACAGGATTTTGTTATATTACATTTTGTTTATTATTGTAAAAATGTGTAAGCCGACTTGGCAAATTGTAAAATGACTCTTATATATAAAAGAGATCATTGTAGACATTTATAATATGTGATGTAGAAGCATTAAGGAAAATATTAGACATACCTAATGTGCGAAATATAGGTCAAGGGATATATGCAAAGAATAGAGCAAGAACCGGTATTGGATCAGGCATTGAAGATGCTATTGTAAAGTGGTACAAGATATTGGATTTGTATAATCCTTATTGTAAGTCAGTGAGACTTCCCATTGAGCAGTGAGCTCTAGGCAATTGGCCTTCCTGCATGTGTAGGCCCCTATTGTAAGTAATATTCTCTTATTGGCCAGTGAGTGAATATTGTGGGTCACAAATCCCACCGAGGTTTTTCCCACACTAGGTTTCCTCATTAACATCTTGTGTTATGGTGTGTTTTTCATGTGGATGTTCTTGATTCTATTTATTGCATTATTTCTTGCATACCAGTACACTGTTATATTATGTTCTACATGTTTTAAGTTAAGAAATTCTAATTACCGGTTAGATACTGATTCACCCCCCCTCTCAGTATCTATGGGACCCCTAATAGTTTGCCTAGTCTTTTTAGGCTGCACTTTAGGTTCTATATCCTTAGAATCTAGTGGGTTGTTCTTAGTTTTCTAATTTCTTTCAAAGACCTTGGCAGGTACAACTTCTATTTTCTTCTTGGTCGGTGACCACTTGGTCACTTTAGGACTTGCTGAAGTAACCAGTGCTGATACCGAGGGCACTACCTTTCCCTTCTTCACTGAAGGCTCTTCAACCGGTGTTAACCTTTCCAAGTAGGTGTCGGTTCTCTTCTTCTTTGGATCAAGAGGCGAGGAAAGTAGGGTAGAGGCATACCCATCTAGCATGTCATACATCACCTCATATCCCATGGGCTCAACTTCTTCCTTTCTAGGCTCAACCACCTCCATTATGCACTTATCTACTCTAATGATAAAGCAGATGTCCTCTTCATACTTCTTAACAATATCACCAGATATCCTCATCCTCCGGCACATCTTGCATCTAAATTCATCAAAGTATTTGTTCAAGAGTTCAAGATAACTGGTTCGCACCACTTGAAGACTTTCTCTGATTTGTTTGGTAACTGGTAGGTCAGTAGACCATTGAATATCACCGACTCCCAAAAAATAGCCTTGAAAGTAGAAAAGAAAACCTACCAACAGTTGTCCAAATTTAAATCTTAAGGCATTGTCCTATTTGATAGACTTTAGGCTTACCAGAAGTTGCCTCTGCATACAGGAGCATAGATCAAATGATGCATCTTCCATGATCATTTTGTAGGTGGCATTCACCACAGCTGCAGAGATAGAGTTTATTTTGCTAGCATAGAATGTCCGGTATCCGATCACCATGCAGGCATACTTAACCAAATCATCCTTGATGGTGTTAATGGTTATACCCCATTGGTCGCTCACAGAACTGGTGAGCTTGGTCATTTCCGTCTTAATGACTTTCCTTAGGGCTGGCACTTCTCCAACATTACAAAAACCAGTGATGGCATGAATCACTTCTAGTGTGATGTCATGTGTCCACTCAAGATACATTTTTTCACTGTGCACTTTA
Organism: Cryptomeria japonica; assembly: GCF_030272615.1. Taxonomy (NCBI): domain Eukaryota; kingdom Viridiplantae; phylum Streptophyta; class Pinopsida; order Cupressales; family Cupressaceae; genus Cryptomeria; species Cryptomeria japonica. Next base: position 287,786,882 of record NC_081405.1, read on the forward strand.
CTTAGGATGATGTGGATGTGATCTTCTATGAATTCTTCAAGAAAATAGACCACATTGTGAAGTTTCTTTCTTTCTAGGATGCTATATTCTAGTTTGATCTTCTTGTCATCCCCGCAGAATAAACCTAACTAAGAATGGATCACTAGGGATCCTAGGTCTTCTATTTTTCAATCAATATAATCCGAAATACCTTCCTCAACTATAACACCAGAGGGTATCTGGGATAGGGCATTGTATTTCAACTTCCTTTGTATGAAATCTGATGAATCAATAGGTGCACTAGAATTGGAGTGTGATGTAGAAGCCATGATAAACATAGAAACTCAAAAAATACCTTCATGAATCGAGATTTAGGGCTTTGACACTATAGCTAGCAACACACCACTTCGGTCACTTGGAACACCGCTTAGTGTCCTTCACTTGACTGATTGATACTATCTCTCCAGATTCTACTTCAAAGTTCTTGAAATCTCTCTGAATAGCAAAACAAATCGCCTTTGGTCGCTCTGCACTTGAGAATTTCTTCACTCGCAAATTGATAAGTGAAAATGACTTGAAAATCCCTTTTAAACAAATTCTTCACCTACCATAATAAATGCTCCACCATTAGGTTATAAACCCTAATTTTGCCTTTTACTATTTTCAGTCTTCTGCCGATTGACAAGTAACACATACCGATTAAGGTCTTTAACCAGTGTAAACTGGGGGTTTGAAATATTTCACCGATTCACTCCCCCTAAGCTTTTTTGAAGCTGAGTTTGCCAGTTCAGAAACTTCTACACTAGGTGCAGAAACCAGTTCTTCCTGTGACACTTCTTCAGGTTTCTTCTTCCATGTTGTCTTCATATCTACTTAAATAGTTTCAACATCAATCTTTCCTTCTGGAGTGACTGGTATATCATCTGATATGTTCTTTCTCATTCTACAGGTTTTGGCAGGGTGTCCCAGTTTGTTGCAATGATAGCATACCATTCCAGGTGTTCTCCATGGTCCATTGTTCATTCTACCATTCTTCCTCCTGCATGTTGCAGCAGTGTGACCGCTACCATGGCAACTCAAATAGGTTTCTCTCCAACCGGTTGCTGCTTGATAGCCGCCACCACCTGACTGATGGTCATAGGCATTATACCAGTTTGGATTTTGGTTCACAGAGGATTCAAGAAAAACTCCTTGACTCCTTTGAGGATATATTCCAGTGTTGTGTATAATAGACCTGCATTCAAATGCTTTATGCCCAAACTTGTTGCATGCATAATAGTTACCATTGAATCTATTAGATCTAGGCTTATTATTTAGAAAGTAAGGAAAATCATTGTAAGCCTTATTTCTACATACATTAGCAATATGTCCTTCCTTGAGACAATTAAAGCAAATAGGTTTAAACTTTTGCTTACCTTTATCCTTTGGTGTCGGTTGCTTCTTTGATGCTCCATATTTTGTTCAAGAGGTCTCACCTTCCTCATAACTAGAAAAATCAAGTCCAGTGGTATTCTTTACCGGTTTTGTTGATTCAACCTTTTGTTCTAGCTTAATAGTACTCTTATTGAATTTGGCAAGTATTTCCTTTGACTCAGTGAGATCCTTGGAAATAGCAGCATTGGATTCCTTCAAGGTTGCATTCTCAGAAATAGCCATGTTTAGTTCACCTTGCATTTCTTCTTTTTCCACTTTACTCTCTTGGAGATGAGCGGTAAGTGCACTAATTTCTTGCTTCAACTTGGAGATCTCATGATCTTTGTCTTTTACCAGGTCTTCAGCTTTCCTCTGGTTCTCAAGCTTTTGGCACATTCTGATAGTCAATCCTTCCAGTTTCCTTCTCAGGTTAGCATTAGATTCATTCAGTTTTTCAACTTCTTCAACTAGGGCTTCCATGTCTACTTCATCAGAATAACTATTTTCAGTAAGCTCCATCAGTTTCTTAGCATGCTCTCTTCTCTTTGCTAGAGAGGCTTTATATTTGACTTTAAGTTAATCAAAGGCTTTCTCAGTCTGACTGAGATGATGAGTAAGCTCGCTCATAATGTATTCCCCCATATCTCCTTTCAAGTGGTTAAACTTATAGAAAGGTTGGCTCTGATACCAATTGATGAATACTAAGAGGGGGGGTGAATTAGTATACCAAAATTTACTGAACTCAGACACTTAAACAGTTTAGTAGTTAACTGATATAGCATATTTACAAACAAACTGGTTAAGACAAATGCAAACCAAACAGCAAATAAAGCATTCACCCACAAGAGCACAATCATCATAACATAGGATATTTTGACGTGGATACCTAAATAGGAAAAACCACGGTGAGATTAAACTCGCAAGTAACTATCTGCAGAATAGTAACCAGACTGGTTAAGGTCATACAATGTTCTTCACTAGAATAGATCCTGTTAGGAATCTTGATCTCTGTTAGGAGATAAGTCCGATTAAAGACTACCTCGTGAGAGGATTTCAGATCCATAGTTGTGAACCACCTTGTTAGAGGATTTACAAAGGCTTTGCCAGGCCTACCTAGTTAAGGGTTTCAGACTTGTCAAAAATGTGAGTAATCAACAACTGAGTGATCTAAATACTAGCACAGTATGCTTGGTTAGATCCTTGATAGCTCATTGTTAATGCATTTCAGCATTACTTCAGTCTTCAATATCTCCACACTTTGTTTCTTCAAACAGACCTAATCTTCTTCTATGATCGCACATACAAAAACCTCATCAATCACCTGGAACCCTAACAACACCTAAAAACCTAGACATGATGTCCTAATAAAGGAATCTGATTTCATGTTGGTCCAATAGGATTACATCGCAAGTTCCTAGGTTCAGTGCATCTGGACACATTTGGTAACATGGCACAAAATCACCACCAAAGTTTCAGTGGATGATAACTCATCACAAAAATATAGGTTGGTAACTCATCATAAAGTAATACTGGTTCATACATTTACTGATTACTGGTTCACGTATTTTACCAATTACCGGTTTGTCAAAATGAAGACTGGGAAAAATGATAACAACCACTTTGTTCCTTCATACCACTTTGGGATCCTCGAACCACTTGAGGACTTCATACCACTTTGGGTCTTCATACCGCTTGAGATCGATAAACACTTTCTACAAAACACCAATAGTCTAAAGACTATAGTACATAATACTGGTTGGAACAAATTACCGGTTGAGCATAACTCATACATACAAAAAGGTGATCTCAAAGAAAGTGTGTGTCCATCAATGACAATCACAATGTCATCATCAAAAATTCCAACAAACTCAACCCTCATCTAACCCAGAGGTCTCATCAAGCATTCATTGCTTTGACCATGGTTATCCCTTTAACCTTTGCACAAGAGTTTATCCTTTGGGTAAAACCTTTATCCAATGGATAACCTTAACCTAACCCTAACCTTTACCCTCTAAGGTAACCTTCATGTCTTCTCAAGCATTTAATGCTTCTTACCTCTCCTCTCAAGTAGTCCTATGTTGACAATTGTCACCATTTCATTGGTGAGAATTGAAAACATGGATTGATAGCTTTCAATCCTGACCCTTGATTAGATCCTTCGATCCTGACCATCCATTGCCTTGTTTCTTCTATAAATAGAGCCCTCATTCCTCCATTTCTAGAATCCAAGTCTTTAGCATCATACTTATACTTAATTTTAACAAGCATTTAGCCTCTCTTTGCAATAAAAATTAATCTAATAAGCATTTTAGAGTATTTCTATTATCATTAGCTTAAACCATATAACTAGTATATTATGTTAGGATAGTATTTTTACTAACCTTGTCATCTTATCATCTAGTTTAGTTCATTTACAAGAATCATGCATAAATAGGATGCATTCATACTAAATTCGATCAAAAGCATCCCTCGTTCTTGCATTCGTCATCCCTAAGTCACTTTGCTCAGTGATCTGAGAGCAAAGGCATTGGCTTGAGGGACCTTGTGAGATAGAGAACCATGGAACAATCCTTGGGAAGTTGAGTCATTCCTCATGGCTCCATAACTTGCACCAAGAGTCTCATGGGTGTGTGGGAAAGTCCTTGAAATACTTCCACATTTTGGATTTCATCGAACCGCTTTTCTCGCATACATTTATGGCATCCACCATGGGGCATAACCCCATTATTCAAATCAGTTTTTAAATCTGACCACTTTTGTAGGTACACGGGAAACAAGAATCGACACATAGGGAACATTTCTTAGTGCATCTGGCTAATATTCCAGTGAATTTGGTATACTGTTAGGTGCGTAAGACTCATATCCTAGTGCGTAGAGACCCTCACTTAGCGCATAGCATTCTTAAAAATTTTCTTGTAGGTTTCAGTGCAGGAACTTAATAGTATAGTGCATTTGGAAAATAGCTCAGCGCGTCGGGCCTATCCGATAGTGCATCCGGGTCATTCTGTAGCACATACAGTATTTTCTATAGCACATCACAGATAGAAGACAAAATTTACTTTGTAACCGAGATCAGAATTAGACTTGTGAAAGTCCACAAAGCCAATGTTTTTCTAACTGCTTTAATTGTTATTTTGCAAGATTTCTGACAGTTTCTTGCAAGTTTGGGAGCCCATTTTTATTTTTAAGCTAGGATTTAAAATAGTTTGAATTTTTTTACTAACTTAGCTAAGTTTGTTAAAATTTTGAAGTCTTTTAATTCTTGTTTAAAAGATAAAATTGAACTCACATCTCATTTGGGTGCCTAAAAAGAACAACAACCAAAAATATTTCTTGCTTTCATAGGAGAAAAACTTTCCTTTTGGGTTATTAAAAAGAACAAGACAATCTTTCATTTTGCAAAAAGCTTTAAAAACAACCTCACCATCCTTTGGTGTTTAAAAGGATCAACTTCCAATTTTTGAAAGGTAAAAGAACCACATTTGTCTAAATTTTGTTTTCAATTTAAAGAGGGAAGTTCTTCCCCTTTTGTCGATTTCTTTTGTTGAACACCAAGATCAGAATTTTGCTTTGTTGACCAGGTTCCTTTACTAGCTCAGATAATCACTGATTTGATGGGATAAGATAAACACCATGTTCTTGTGGACCAACATCTCCATATAGATTTTACCAAATCATTGCAATAAAACGTTAAAAAGAACACTTGTGTGCTTTGATTCGAAAGTGGAAGGAATATGCTCTCCCCTTAACTGGGTGATCGAAAAGATAGACCACTCTTACACTTTTAGGGTTTAAGCATTAAAACATTTAGCAAGTCTGCCCTCCCAAGTAGTTGAAAAACTCTTAAAGCCATTTTTTGGCCGGTGTGAGGGGAATGACCTAAGTGGGGAACGGATTTGACGCCAAGTGTTCCAACCCACTATAATCAAAAGTGGAAAGTGACGAAAGTCCTTTTCAATGATTGCATGCAACGATTAGCCTTCCCCCAGTATCTTTACGATACGCAAAGCCTTTGTTCTAAAGGTTGGGAAGCCTCCGGAGGGAGTTTATCACTGACAACCGAACGAGAAGCCTGATTATGAACTTTAGCATTAGAAACTTTGAGTCGAGTCATTATCCAAACATTTGCAGTATCATAGTGCAAGGGAAGAATCTACCCCCAAGATAACTACTCAATTGTGAAGAAATTCACTTTGAGTTAATTTCTAGCAAAAGGTAAAAAAATGGGCTCCCCCTAGGGGGTGACAAGGTTGTTTGAGCTGATGGAGTATCAAGACTAGTGAGTTATGGTATTGTTGATGACCTTTGAATAAAGAGTCTATTTGATTTGTATTTTCTATATCCAAACCTGTTGAAACATTGGGTATTTGAACACATCCTTGTAGAACATACACTCATTGTTTAGAATAGGCAAAATGGTTATCTCTTTTGTGTTGTGCTTTCATTTCTTACTTCAGAAAATCATCCATCATCATTAAAACAAAGTTCAAAATCACAAAAAACCACCAAGTCAAAAATATCAGGGTAGTTTAGCACATAAGAGCAACATCTTAGCGCTTTGGAACCACAGTTAGTGTAGACAAGCTTCAACATAGCACATTTCTTCTAAAATTTAGCGCATAAGCAGTCTAAAAAATAAATAGTTTTAACCTTAACACTTTTTCAAAACAGTCTAGCGCATGGAAGCAATAGCTTAGCGCGTTGAGACCAAACATTAGCGCGTTGAAGTCAGTAGTTAGCGCATTAGAAGCCCATATTAGCGCATAACCTTTCAAACCAAAACAAACTCCAACAATCTAGTTAGCGCGTCATAGAGGTAGCTTAGTGCATGGAGTCCTTTCTCTAGTGCTTTGAGAAAATTCAGTAGCGCATTGGGTTTCTAGCTTAGCGCGTAGTAGAAACTGAGAAAATAGGGGGCAAAACAGAAGCTATTTTTGAAAAATCTAAAAACAATTTAGGAAGCCTTCTTTCCTCATCTTGAACTCCATCAAGCAGAAAATCAAAATCAAAGTATCAAAACTACTCCAAAAAGCAAGTTTTTCGTAAAACAAAGTTGTCCAAATCCAAAAACTAGTCAAGAGATAAAGCACATCTCTCCAATCAAAATCAAGAAACACCATCACACGTATCAAAAGGTCCTTCAATCAAATGGATTTTTTATCCAAAAACATACTTGTTTTAAACTCCAAGTTGTCAAATCGAGTTTCCATATCGGGAAAGCTCTTGTTCCATATCATTTGACGCACTTTGTTGTGAGGGGGCATCTAAACCTTCATTTGATAAAGTAAAACTTAAGTTTCCAAACAAGATATCTTGAATACAAAATGAATCAAAGGAAACCATTGATAACTTGTGCATGACTAATCCTCACTTTCTGAGAAGAAAGAGTATTTATCATAACACTAAGTTGAGGAAACAACAACTCAGTTCTCTGAAACTTGCCAAATGGAAATTTTTTATACATCAATCACCAACTCTTCAAATCTCATCGAACATTACTCCGTCATATGTGCTTGTATCTTCAAGACAAAACAAACAAATTTGACAAGGAACCATTGAGGAGTAGAGCATTCTGTCAAAAATCAGCATTCAGTCAATGCCTAAATCAAGGAGGAAAGATCAATCTGGCCTTCTTCCCTGAGGTATGAATCAATTACAATATACCTCAATTTGAATCACCAACCCTGAGCAAAACATTGAAGAGGAGTTTGTTCCCTTTATCATAGAAAGTTTCTACTAGATGTCCGTTGTTACTTGCTCTCAACAAAACAAACAAAGTGAAACACAATCAAAGTCCAGCATGGGTCAAATATTATCAAATCCTTTCGAATATCCAAATCTAGAAGACACAGAAATTTTTGAGGAACTTCTCCAAGAGTGTCAAGAAAGTGCTTCATTTCAAAAACTTGTGAAAAAACTCATGGAAAATGACAAAGAAAAATACCTACTCATGCTCACAAGCAAAGGAGTTAAACTCCCTAAAGACTTCAATACTGACATGTTTAGAACAAGGTCTCAACATTATACTTATCAAGAATGACAAAGAGAGGAGGAAGCATGTGACCATGAGAAAAACATCTGAGCAAAACATACTTGAGAAAAACTTACCTGAGCAGAATTTACCCGAGCAAAACATCCCCGAGCAAAACATACTGCTGCACACACCATTCCAAACTAGAAACAATGTGAGGGAAGAACTCTTCCCTCAGCAAACAAATGCACCCTTGGTTGCTCTTACACAGCAAATACAAATGCTGCAAAAATAGATGCAAGACATGTGACAAGGATCAATAGTATGGTATTCCTTGAATGAAATTTTTCCTTAACCTTTTGACAGGGGGTTAAACATGGTACCTTTTCCCCCAAATTCAGACATTCCTGAATTTGACAAATATGATGGGAAAAGCGATCCCCATGATCATGTTCAGGAATTCTGCACCATGAGCCTAGAATTTGCCCATGATGACACTTATTTAATGAGATTATTCCCAATAAGTTTGGGAGGACAAACAATGGAATGGCTATCCAAAATCACACCTCCTATCAGATCCTTTGATGAGTTAGTCAAAAAATTTATAACTCAATATTCCTACAACATTCAACATGTCATCACCATGCTAGATGTCTGCGATACCAAACAAAAGAACAACAAAATATTCATGGTGTTCCTTCAACATTGGTGATGGATGGTCTCAAGATATCCTCGAGATGTTCCTGAGAAGGAAAAGATGGAAATTTTCATCGACAATTTAAATAGTGAGATGAGTTACATACTCAAACTCCAATGCATACCATCTTTAGCTAAATTGATTGAGAATGGCATCCAAGTAGAAGAGGCACGTGTCAAAAAGGGAACATTGAAATTTTTCAAAGAAGGGACGAATTCATCCAACTCTAATTACAATAACCAAAACAACAACAACTTAGACAAATCCAGGTTCTGGACCCAAAACAAAAACACTAGAAACAAAGGAGGAAATGATCCTAATGATACGAAATCCAAACAACCAGTGTTAGCTTTATCGGGTAATCCTCAGGCTACCAAAAATCAAAAGGGTACTAACAAGGTACTAGCACTTATGCACCCAGTAACAATCAAGATCATCTTAGCAACACCAACAATACCCAAGACAATAACACCAATCAAGGACCTAATACAAACTCACGAGGTAACACCAAAAACTTTCCAAAACGTGTCTACACACCATTAGGGAAATCATTGGAGTTAGCATTCAGAGAACTCATGGCAAATAAAATTATCTCCTTACCAGCAATCAATAACTTTGAACCACAAATCAAACCACCCTGGTGGAATGACTCACACTTTTGTGATTTTCATCAAAACAAAGGCCATAAAACAAAGATTGCATGAGATTGAAGAACATTGTTCAAGACATGATTGATAGAGGCGATTTAACAGTCGATGGTCTCAAGACAAATGGTGACCATGGTGCCTTTAAAAATCCTCTTCCAAACTACAACAAGGATGGAGCTTGTATCAATCACATATACAATAACACCATCAATCATATATCAGCTGAGAACAATCAAGTAAATTTCATTACAATCAAAGACAAGTGTGAACATGAATCCATCAATATAACCACCAGAGCTCAAAAATATGTCTTGAAGGGACATACATCAACAACAAACACCCTACCCAGAATTCAATATGATCTAGTCAGTCAACTGCGCAAAACTCCTGCTCAAATATTTATACTGGAGTTGTTGAAACTTTTGCCAAAACACAAAGACATCTTGGAACAAGCACTATTGGAAACAAATGTACCTCAAGATCTGGATGCTGACAAATTCCAAGCCATGGTAGCTCACATGACAAGGCCTCATAACCTCACCTTTTCAGAGCATGATAATATCTCATTAAGCCATCCCCATAATACTTCGCTCCACATTGAAGTCTTGGTCTACAAGCATCGAGTCAAAAGAGTATTAATAGATGGAGGAGCTGGACTCAATATCTGTACCTTGAAACATATCCATGCTTTAGGCTTCTCTAAGCAGTCTATTGATCCATGCAAAAAGATCACTATCAAAGCATATGATGATGAAGAAAGATCATCCAAAGGAACAATAATGTTGCCAATTCAAGTCAAACCAATACAAAAGGACACTATGTGCCAAGTCTTAGACATAGAACTCACATATAATATCTTATTGGGTCGACCTTGGATACATGAAATGCAAGCAGTACCTTCTACTTATCATTAGTGTGTTAAGTTCCCCTACAATGGATAGGAGATTTATATATCAGTAGATCATAACCCTTTTCAACATTGTAATGCTATGGGGGCAGCCCAAGATAGCTTGGTTCCACATAATAGAGAAAAACAAAGTTCCTCAGCACCTGATCTTCAGCAAGAAAAGTCTAAATCACTATCTATGGATTTCAAGCAGAAAATGAAAATCAAAGAGTAAGGCATGGGAGAATACTCTTTAGAACCCTTGTGTTTAGCCAACTTACCAGCATCACCTAAATCTCATGGATTACCTACAGCATCAACACATCAAGAAACCCAGCCCATCACCAAATTGGATGGCAAATTTATCCAACTAGGCACTCTAGCACATGAATCAGTGGAAAAGGACATCCTTAGTTGGCTATACAAGGATGAGGAAGAAGACAAAGCAACTACTATGGAAGTATCTATACCAACACACCTATATGGAAAAGGCTACTTGATCATACAACAAATGGGATACAATGTCAAAGGACCTATCGGCAAGCATCAAGAAGGCGTCACAGAACCATTAGATCCTCCTTCACAATTTTGTAAAAACAAAATAGGATTGGGCTATGAACACACTCTACCACCAAGGAAGACACCGAGAAAATACCAAAAACCTTAGTGGAAGGAAAAGAAGAAATGCAAGGAGGACTCATGGAAGGAGGCACTATTTGAATTAGCAAAAACAATATGCAAGGAATGTGAATACCAGTAAAAAAAGAAACATCAAGAGAAATCAGTCAATCAAAAGATAGAAGCACCTTGTGTAGAAGTACATCATATTCAAGAACCAGTTTCAAACACAAAAGAATCCCTCCCTAATCACATCATTACTCCCAAAGGAGAGACAGTATATGAGCAAATGAAAAGAGTAGAAGTAGGATCTGATACAAAATCAGAGAAAACTATCAAGCTCGTATCAATCATCAAAGACCTTTTTTCACCCTACAACATACCAGTCCACAGCACTGCCAGAATCTGGGATAATACCTCTGAGACTAATTAAAATGAATATGAATGGGGCATTTGTTCCAATGTTACTAAAGATATTGCTGCAAATGATAGTCATACACCCATTTCTCAAGAAGATCACGACACAGAGCCTAGACTACTTGAATCTGGTCCACAGAATATTTATGACGCCAAGGAAAAAGAGCAGTGACATTAAGAGCAAGTTTACATGGAAGATGATACCATCGAAGACCTCAACAAAATCAGTAACTTATTTAATATCCTAGCCAACCATGATGATATCTCCATCCTTACACTTACAGTAGCTGAACTTGACCCACCCAATGACTCTTTACCACTTATCTTTCCTGACATCATAGACTGGGATGAACCTGAAAATCATGACATACTAATTTTCCCAAATGATGATTCCATTATCCATTACTTGTGTACTGTCAACCTGAAAACAGACTCTACCAGTGAACAAAGTAATGGCATCTACAATCAGGGGAGTACCAAGTCTCTCAGTCACAAAAATGAATGAAATAAAGGATCTACTACTAAAAACCAATCAATGGTAGCAATAGATCACAAAAAAGTAAAAATAAAGGATGCATCTGCAGGTGAAAACCTTTTTAAGGCACCTAAAGATGGGAGACTTGACACTCTTCCTGAACATTATCCAGAGTGATCACCCATATTGATTGAGCCTACTCAATCAATCAACATTGGTACAATAGAAGCAACCAAAACCATACATATAGAAAAATCTCTGACAGAGGAAGAAAGATCAGATTTTATCCAATTTTTCAATGCAAAGCAGATCAATTTTGCTTGGTCAAAAGCAGATATGCCCAGGATTGATCCATAGTTAATCATGCATCACTTGTACATTGCTCTAGGAGCCAAGCCAGTTAAGCAAAAACTAAGAAAAATGAATCCACATGTAGCACTCATGGTCAAAGTTGAGCTGAAGAAACTATTAGACGTCGAACTTATTCAACCTATTGACTATGCTAAATGGATTTCCAACATTGTGTCAGTTTCAAAACTAGATGGCAACATCAAGATATGCACCAATTTTAGAGATGTCAACAAAGTCTGTCCAAAGGATGACTTTCCTTTGCCTAGTATCGACATAATCGTAGACCTCACAGCAGGCCATGCAATGTTATCACTAATGGATGGTTTTTCGGGCTATAATCAAATCAAGATAGTCCTAGAGGATCAAGATGAAACAACATTTACCTATTCTTGGGGAACATACTATTGGAATGTCATGTCATTTGGCTTAAAGAATGTTGGGGCAACTTATCAATGTGCAATGACAACAATCCTTTCATGACATGATTCATACCTTCATGGAGGACTATGTGGATGGTTTACTAGCTAAATCATTTACCCGAGTAGAACATCTCAGCATCTTAGAAAAGATTTTTGACAGATTGGAAAAATTTCAAGTCAGACTCAACCCTAAGAAGTGTGTCTTCAGGGTTACATCAGGCAAGTTATATGGCTACATAGTCTCAAAAAAGGGCATTGAAGTCGATCCAGCAAAGGTACAAGCCATAATGGAGATGCCACCACCTAAGAACATCAGTCAACTTAGATCCTTGCAAGGATGGCTCCTATCAATCAGGCGTTTCATCTCTCAACTAGCAAATAAAAGTCTACCATTCAATCATTTTCTACCTAAGAATGTACCATTCAGATGGGAAGCCAAATGCACAGAATCATTCTACCAAATCAAGCAATACCTAATGAACCCACCAGTTCTAGTACCACCAATAGTAGGAAAACTACTTATTCTATACATATCAACAACAGACATATCACTTGGGGCACTATTAGCACAAGAAAATCAAAAAGGAAAGGAACGAGCTATCTATTACATCAGTAGGACTTTGAATGGATACAAGCTCAATTATATATTCATTGAGAAGGCTTGTCTAATAGTGGTATTTTCTTCTCAAAAGTTTTGACACTACATGCTAGCGCATACAATCAAGCTCATAGAAAAGATTGATCCTCTAAAATACTTACTCAGCAAAGCAGCTCTCACTGGCAGATTGGCTAAATGGGTAATGATTCTCAGCAAATTTGATATCCACTACACAGAGCGACGAGCTATCAAAGGACAAGTGATTGCAGATCAGTTGGCAAATGCACCATTAATAGATAAACAACCAATGGAGATTGAATTTCCAGATAGGGATGTTCTTACTATAGACACCAAGCAATGGACCCTCTACTTTGATGGTTCCTACACTCAACACGGCTCAGGTGTTGGCATTTTGTTCATCACTCCTAACGGGCACACCATACCAAGATCATATAGGCTCATGTTTCCATGCATAAATAATATTGCTGAATATGAGGCACTGGTTATAGGGATCAAAATGGTCATGGAATAGAGAATCATAGAATTGAAGGTCTACAAAGATTCACAACTATTCATCAATCAAATCAACAATGACTATCAAATGAAAGATGACAAGCTGCTACCATACAAATGAATGGTGGATGATTTCAAACAATATTTTATACACACCTTCAAGAAAATACCAAGGTTAGACAATAGAGCAACTGATGCAATGGCTACTAGCACTTCACTGCTATAGATTCCAGAGCAACAGAGTTGTTATGAGTTTTTGGTAGAGCAATTGTTCTCCCCAGCCTATGACCATTTTGAATCCCATGTTATATATGCCTTGACCGGTTCTAACTCTTCATTATACGGACCCATATACGAATATCTTAAAAACAATATCCTACCCATTGACCTATCTTGAAACCCAAAATGCACTTTATCCGGCAAGCCGCCCATTATACTCTCACTGTTGACACTTTGTACCATTGAGGTCTAGATGGTACTCTTCTTCGTTGCCTTGATCGTAATGAATATGAATCTGTGTTACAAGAGCTTCATGAAGGTATCAGTGGCACACATTCAAGTGGTCCTACTCTTGCTAAAAAACTTCTACGAATGAGATATTACTGGCCGACAATGGAAAAGGACTCTTATCATTTTTCAAAGAAATGTCCTAAATGCCAAATCCATGGCAATCTTATACATGCACCAACACAGGAACTGCAGCCATTCACAACATCCTGACCCTTTTTCCAGTGGGGACTAGACTTAGTCAGAAAAATACATCCTTCATCTTCAAATGGACACAAGTTCATTATCACTGCAATAGAATATTTTACCAAATGGATTGAAGCGGTCCCCATGACCATAGTGACTGGGAAACAAATTGTCTCTTTTATTCTTAATTATCTAATCTACAGATATGGCATTCCAAGTTCCATCATCACAGATAATGGACGACAATTCAAGAACCAAGATGTGAAAGAATTATGTGAAAGATTCAAGATCCAACATCATTTCTCTAAACGTTACTACCCATGGGGGAATGGTCAGGCCAAAGCATCCAACAAAACCATATTGAAAATCCTCAAGAAAACAGTGAATGATGCAGGCAAAGATTGGCACGTGCAACTCAATCCAGCACTTTGGGCATATAGAACTAGCATTCACACACCTACAAGAGCTACTCCATATTAATTGGTGTATGGATCAGAAGCAATTTTACCCCTAGAGGTAGAAATTCCATCTCTCAGAGTATCTTTGAAAGGCCTCATTCCAGATGAAGAGTATCAAGTAAACCGACTGCAAGAGCTAGAACTTCTAGATGAAAAGCGCCAACATTCCTATACTCACCTCAAAGCATATCAACAACGCATGTGTCGAAGCTACAATCACAAGGTCATCCCTAGAACTTTTAAAACTGGTGACCTAGTCCTCAAAAAGAATCCTAGAAATCAATAGGATCGGGAAAAGAAAGGGAAATTTGAACCTAACCAGTTAGGTCCCTATGTTATCATATCAGCCTATGGATTAGGTGTTTATCAACTAACAAATTTAGAAGGAGATGTGCTCGATGAACCAACCAACAACATCCATTTGAAGAAATACTACACTTTGAGCAGTCTAATGCACGAAAAAGTCAAAAAAAATAAAAATCAAAATATCAAAAAATATCAAAAATCAAGAAAAAGCAAATAAAAAGGTACAATAAAAGCAACTGGTGAAAACCTGACAAAAGGTGCTATTGTGAGAGGACATCTCCTCTATCTATCTTTACTCATGAACCTTTTATATCCACAATCAAGCACTATCGGCCATCGCCCAACACTTTATCAAAATACCAGTTTTCAAGACATACTTAGCGTAGTCACTGTCCTTGTTAATCTAAATACCATTTCGTCATCTACCATGGCTTGGTAATCACTGTGCATATCCACATCCAGAGGTAAAATTAGTTAGGGGCAACATTGATCAAAATTCCGTCCTAAATCCAAACTTGCAACAAACTCAGAGCATCCTATCCAACAACAAATCAACAATCACGAGAACAAACATTGGTCACTTAAAACGATTCACAACACATGATGGATGATTTTCTGAAGTATCAAATGTTTTCATCTGGCATGAAGTTTTGACTATTTTTGCACTTAAACTTTTTTTGAACTATTGGGTCCTCTACATTTTCTCAACGACGCATCGAGCTAGAGAAAGTCATGGGGACTCCAATATTTTTTGGTTTTCTGTCTGTGAGGCAATCAATTGTACAATGCAAATACTTGTCTTGAGACATGATTCAAAGCATATCACTGAATACATGATTCCACTTTGTGCATATAAATGGTTTAATCGTGTCTATTTATACGCAAGCCACACTCAGGTCATCCTGGTTCAATTATACCATTGACACTTGTGCTATTTTGCAAAATCAAAAATCATGTAAATTTTTCTTAGGTCATTATGGTTCAATGATACCATTATGCTTGTATAAATTTTTGACATATCCCAACAAATCAATTCTCAATGATGAAAAATACAAAGAAAGCAAAAACATGTGACTATACAGGAATGACAAATGGAAGAATGAGGATGCTCAATTAGTTGCATATCATTTTACAATTAGTTGCATATCATTTTACACTTAGTAGCATATCATTATCATACATCTCATTTTCAAGATACATCTCACAGCATATCATTATCATACATCTCATTTTCAAGATACATCTCATAGCATATCATTTTCAAGGTACATCTCACAACATATCATTATCATAGATCTCATTTTCAAGATACATCTCACAGCATATCACTATCATATATCTCATTTTCAAGATACATCTCACAACATCATGCATTATCACATCATATTCATCACATGTCAAATCACATACATCTAAGAATTGCATCATCATCATAGAGACATTAAAATCATATAGAAAGCATCATCCATGACACATCACATGAGGATCAAATAAAATGGTGTCATATATATATCAAAAATGATCAAGTGCAAAAGATGTCATGTATGTCCCATAATACAACAAAATGATCAAAAATACAAAGGAGACAATGTCTCTTAGGTATGACTATCTCCTGAGGGTGATGGTCTCATAGCAGATGTCCGAGCACCGGGATCCCCAGGTGGATCCTAATGAGTGGACCCAATCACACCCCTACTCTCTATCCTCGACCCCGTCTGTCTTGATCGACTGGATCTTGTCGCTGTGAAACTAGGAACTCTGCGCTCTCAGGGCACCGCATCCTTGTAGTGCCTCCGATAATACTCAACCTCCTTGGCTGTATAGGACAAATCCCTCAGTGTGTCTCTCATCAAGCCACCAACAACCGCTCTGTCAAAAGTCTCTACTCGAGCCTTGGCTCAACCCAACTACTCCAAAAGTGTATCTCGCTCAGTGGTCAGCTGTGTAATCTAACGCTGATACACCAATAGTTGTGTCTGTAGGTGCTACACTGATAACTATAAGGACCTAATCTGAGCATCCTCCTGATGAGTCAAAATTCAAATCTGGAGGGGTACCTATGTAGTGGGATCCTCCATCCCTCTCCCTATCCTCGACGCTGGTTGGGGTAAAACATCTGACCTCCTCCTCTGGGCTAGCCATCTGGAATCATTTGTCTCTCCCATAGCTGCTATCATCTCTCCTACCCTCTCCTCACCACCAGCTTTGATAGCCAAACCTCCCCTCCCTCTATCCTCTGAGGCCCGCCGCACTACTCTCTCCACCCATATCCCACTATCACCACCAGCTCCACCTCTATCCCCTCTCCTCCCCCGATCAACTCTCCCCCTATCCCCATGCTGACCTTGGCCACCTCCTCTGCCATCTCCACCGTCATCACCTCCACCATCCCCACCTCCCTCATCCAGCTCCTCTCCCTCCTCTCCCCATCTCCCTAGCCTCTCGACCTACTCATCCTCCTCATCATCAAACATGAGAACCATCTCCACTAGATTTGATATCCTAGCCATAGCATGAGCCACAAAGAGTGTTGTGAACGCATCGATCATCCCTGCATCCACTATCCCATAGGCATAGTCCCATATCTGGTCGACTGGGTGAAAGAACTCCTCAACCGCTGTCATGCTATCAATAGTGGGTCCCCACTCTGGTACATCCTACCTCTGTCGAGCATACAAGCATGCTCCCTGTGGTATCCCCTATTGTCGTCCATACTGTCATAACACTCGGCTATGCAGGATCCTCTCAATAACAAAGGGTGTCCGCCCTATCAAAAATTGGGACATGTAGACATATGGCATCTCCATTCCATCCTCTACACATACCTTGCAACCCATATATGGTCTCCAGATGACCGTATCAATATCATCTAGCACTTACCTCCAATGCTCTAGTTTTCCCAGCTTACGCTGGATAACTATCCCTCTATATCCATATGCATAAGCACATTCGGTTGGCCTATCTCTATCTGCAAGTGGCCTAGCTGGGAGAATATGCTCCCACGTCCATACCTGTAGCAGTGTGATCCCAGCTAAGAGACTGTTGTATCCCAAGTAAACCACCTAATGCAGATCCCTATATAAGTGGGCCAACATGGCCGACCCCCATGCAAATCGGCAACCCTGTGTCACCATGTCCTCCAAGACCAACCCCCATCCCACTGCTAGTCCCTTTGACCTACGGTCAAGACATAAGAAACCATCTATAAACCCTGTCAGCACTGATGGTAGAAGAGCATAATCCAAATCAATGAACTCCTGCCGGGGGATCTCATACCCGCAAACCGTATCATCCTGTAATATCTGACGAAGAGACTCTATCCCACCCTCCTCAGTTTTCTCATATGGTAAAAGTGCACCTACCATAGGAATTTGGAGAATCTGGTAGCAATCCTCAGGTGTCACTATCATCTCATCCATCCCCAAATGGAAGGTGTTGGTGTCACTATGCTACCTCTTGGCCAAAGCTATCAATAAACCTTGGTTAATGATATACTGGGGTATCTCCAACAAAGAGGATAGTCCACACCTCTAAATGATATCCCTGTCTACCTATGTCAATCGTGGTATCAATGACCACGGTCTCGAAAATCGCTCTCACGACTACACAAGCCCAAGTCGCTCCTGTCACAAGAAAAACATGTCCAATATCAGTTTCCTCATCAAATCAATCCATATCAACATCAGATCAATATCAACTTGAAACATTGAAAATCTGATCAAGTTCCACATCATATCAAATCCATATCCATATCAGATCATATCAACTTGTAACACAACTCAAGTTTCACATTCATATCAGCTTGTAAAACAACTCAAGTTCCAAATTCATATCAACTTGTAACACAACTCAAGTTCCACAATCATATCAACTTGTAAAGCAACTCAAGTTCCATAGCCATATCAACTTGAAAAATAACTCAAGTTCCACATTTATATCAACTTGAAACAATTCATATCAAATCAAGTTCATATCCCATCACAAATCCATATCAAATCCACATCATATCATATCAATATATCAACATCAACTTGAAACATTGCAAATCAAATTAAGTTATCTCTGAAATCCATATCAAACAGACCATATTGGAACTCATATTGGACAAATTATCAAAACAATGATAGCAAACATGCATCCTCCCTATCATACCCATCCCGGCAAAACTGGCAAGCACCTACATATCTTTCTTCATCTCATAATCCTCCCCAAAATCTTACTTTCCCCAAATTTTTCTGCCCACACACTGAAAACTTTTATGTAGGCGCTACACTGCTCTGTGTGTGCTATCCATCAATC
Source organism: Cryptomeria japonica (assembly GCF_030272615.1). Taxonomy (NCBI): domain Eukaryota; kingdom Viridiplantae; phylum Streptophyta; class Pinopsida; order Cupressales; family Cupressaceae; genus Cryptomeria; species Cryptomeria japonica. The sequence continues at coordinate 287,805,622 of NC_081405.1, forward strand.
TCCATGCGCTACCAAATGCACCCTAAGCGCTAAAATGCACCTATGCGCTACCCTACTCTATCAATGTGCCACCCAAAACACCCTACATGCTAAAACCCCCTATGCGCTATCCTAATCTGGCCTTGCGCTGTGAACCTAACCCTATGGGCTAGGTCACACCTATGCGCTACCCTAATCTACCCCTATGACCCTTGGCTAACCCTAAGCGCTAGGTCTAAGAGATGTGCTACCTGTTTCCCCCTATGAGCTATCCTGCAAACCTGCTACGCTAACTTCTGTCTATGCACTATCCTAACCCCCCTGTGTGCTATCCTAACCTACCCAGACGCTACCCTAGTTCCTAAGACACTACGTGCTATGTTTTATTTTGTATGCGCTACGGTTTTCACCGGATGTGCTAAACCGTTAATTCCTGCGACAAAAAATAAGAAACCTGACTAAAAATGACCCAAAAAAATCAAAAAGGGGTTAAAAATGATCACTTACCGGTGGTCCATACGTGGCGGGCCTCCGATACCTCCAAACACGTTCGAATCGATGAGAAGAAAAGGGAACCGACATCTTGACTTTCTCTCCAAGTGTCACTTTCTCCAAGTCAACAAAGCACAAATGAGACAAAATAAATCACTTTTTACCTTTTTATAGGGTAAATGGAAATTAGGGTTACGTGGTGGAACATGAAAAATGCTCATGGTCTCACTTCTAACCCTAACAAACATCATTATCAGGAGATGAATCAATTTATCGCATTCAACATCAACAAAATTTAAAATGCATTCAAATTTATTAACTCAAATCAAATTTTCAAATTTTTGATTCATCTCCCGAAGGGGCATTATCGACATCATTTATCAAATCTAGGGAATTATTTATCAAATCTGGGGTACGACATGAACATCTCGACATGACATCACACTGATCATAATCAAATTTTGACGACGCATCATTATTCTTTGAATCAACATGTGCACACACATCACTTCAAAGAGGGACAAAATGTAGATGTATAAAAATGACCCTATTCCTAAATGAATTTATTTAATGTTCATTTCATTCTCATTCCTCTATTTAGTTAAATCTAATTTAATTAAATCATCCACATTCTTCTATTTAATTAAATAAATTATTCAATTTATTTATTTAAACTCACTTAAGCCCTTTTATATCATTTAATTGAATAAATCATTTTATTTAATTAAATCCCTTCTCTCTAATTTTTAATTAAATTTACATTTAATTAAATAGTTCACCCCAATTAAATAAACCTAATTTATTTAAATCCCCAACTTGCAACCAAATTGAAATAAAGAAATTTATTTTAATTAAATCCTATTATTCCTCACCCACTTGCATTTTCCTACATCTCCCACTTGCCTCCTAAACCCCCTTTCTAAATTCTTCTAGAACCCATCTAATCCTAATCAATTAAGCTTAACCCATCAATTATCCCATTTCCCTAAATTTAAGGTCACTTCTCAAATTTGGAGTAAAGTCTTCAAAAGGCATTAAAGCCTTTATGCCTTCAACATGCTAACTTGTTGAAAACCCCCAAATTTGGAAGGACTCTTACAAATTTGTCCCCAAAGTCTTCAAACCATTAATGGTTAACTAACCCTTAGTGGCATGGTTAGAGACTTTTTGCCTAACTCAACCCTCATCTAACCCAGGGATCTCATCAAGCATTCATTGCTTTGACCATGGTTATCCCTTTAACCTTTGCACAAGAGTTTATCCTTTGGGTAAAACATTTATCCAATTGATAACCTTAACCTAACCTTAACCTTTACCCTCTAAGGTAACCTTCATGTCTTCTCAAGCATTTAATGCTTCTTACCTCTCCTCTCAAGTAGTCTTATGTTGACAATTGTCACCATTTCATTGGTGAGAATTGAAAACATGGATTGATAGCTTTCAATCCTGGCCCTTGATTAGATCCTTCAATCCTAACCATCCATTGCCTTGTTTCTTCTATAAATAGAGCCCTCATTCCTCCATTTCTAGAATCCAAGTCTTTAGCATCATACTTATACTTAATTTTAACAAGCATTTAGCCTCTCTTTGTAATAGAAATTAATCTAATAAGCATTTTAGAGTATTTCTATTATCATTAGCTTAAACCATATAACTAGTATATTATGTTAGGATAGTATTTTTACTAACCTTGTCATCTTATCATCTAGTTTAGTTCATTTACAAGAATCATGCATAAATAGGATGCATTCATACTAAATTCGATCAAAAGCATCCCTCGTTCTTGCATTCGTCATCCCTAAGTCACTTTGCTTAGTGATCTGAGAGCAAAGGCATTGACTTGAGGGACCTTGTGAGATAGAGAACCATGGAACACTCCTTGGGAAGTTGAGCCATTCCTCATGGCTCCATAACTTGCACCAAGAGTCCCATGGGTGTGTGGGCATGTCCTTGAAATATTTCCACATTTTGGATTTCATCGAATCGCCTTTCCTGCATACAGGTATTTATCATGCTTTCCCTTGTCATTTTAAGTTATTTTCTTTATCTCATTATACATTTTGTAACATTTTAGTATTCTGTTTAATTGACTTACTATTTTCACCATTTTTTTTTAGGTTTTTGGTCATTGTGTTAATGCTTGATTTTTATTTTTGTACCATATTTTTCCATGACAATATAGAATTTAGTATATTTGTAATACTATTTAAAATCATAACTTGATTTGGTTCTATGTTTTCATTCAAAGTATTGTACATTTCTACACTTTTTACTAATTCAACATCTTTTTTTATATTCTTCTATATTCCTCACATATCAATATTATTAATATATCCATGTGTAATCAAATTCAATTTTTCTTATACCTATTCATATAAAAATTATCTCTATCATATATAGTTAAATTAAGCTACCTTTGAATGTTTTCATAAATTAATTATCTTTAGAGGTTTTCTTGCCTCACTGGGTGATCAAGTAGGCGAAGGTGTGTTGGTTGAGTGCATTTGAGTACCAAGGAAAACAATTCTCCATGAGCAACTTTAAGGGTAAATACTGAGTATCTATTTTTTAATTCTATTTCTACTTCTTTAAGTTGAAATGTATATGAGTGAATGAGTTTGGGGAGAAGTTAGATTTCTTGAATATGTTAGGCCATGTATGATCCATTTGGGAGCCACCTATTTTATGATAAAATCTATTATGCCAAACAATCTCACATAAAACCCTCTCAATAGGAACAAATTTACTGGCTAAAAATGTGACACATGTTTATACTTTTACCAAGAAAATTTTTGTATGCCTCCTAGTTTTTAGTGAAAAAATTGCACTCTTGTGAAAGCTCCTTAGGTTTATGCTCTTATATATTTCAAAAACGGGATCTAAGAACCCTTAGATATTTACTCTAAAACTTTAATAGGAATCTATTTTTCTAGATTGAAGTCGAGGCTAAATTTTATCTTTCCAATCAAGTTGTGAAACATTTGATACAATTATAAAATTCATTTTGAGTAATATAGTTCACAAAATTAGTACTAGATCTTGCGAACTTTTATGAAAAGGCTAGAAATTGTATCTATATACTGCTTTTTAGAATTATAATCTTCATCAAGTGTATCATTGGTTTTCTCCCTCATTTTCCCCTAGTTCCCACCTTCCGCTAGTTCCCACCTTCAATTTATGGCGGAATTTGCAATCACCACTCATTATAATGAAATTTATATTTCACACTATATGGTCAACAATATTGGAACCTAAATTGGCTTACTTTTCTTGGTATATTGTTTTCCAATTGGTTTTGAGTAAATCACATTTAGGTATTTTTGATAACTAATGTCTTTTTTGTGGACATTAAGATTCTTTCAATCATCTATTTGGTTTTGTTCAAGAATACAAGATGTTTGGACCTGGAAATATGATGTCCTTAATTTGTTTAAACATGATCATTTTTTTCACATATGATTTTATAAGAAAACTGTCCTTATATCTCTCACAAATTCAATCAAATTTGATATACCTTCAAAATATAGATTATGTCTAGCGATATGAAAAGATCAAAATTTTATTATTTATTCTAATGTATTATTGTAGCAAACCAAAAAAAAATTGTACTTGAGATGGATTACGATTGTATCCCTAAGGTAATGCCCCTTTGTCTCACTTCTGTCAAGATTGATTTCCCACTTGACGCTTACTCTCTGATTTCAAAAACCTTGAGATTCCTTTTATCTCTAGAAGCCTATCAATTCAATCCAAAATTACCCAAAGAGCCTTCAACTTCTTTCTATTGGACATACAGTGTGATTATTTGTTCCCTTTCAAAATGCTCAATTATTTTGATATCTGCTTTCAAGAATTGAATTTGTGGCCCACTCCAAAGCATGCAAACATTGAATGCTACGCATGCATTTTGTTTTTTTGGTCATTTATTCACTCCAGTCGTTCCTTCTCTATGGGACCATTAGTTTTATTCCCTAGAACGAAGACAAAGTGGTTCCTCAATGTCCACACTCAACGGTAATGAAAGAGGGAGTGCTAAAAATTTGTCCAAACGCATCTTGTGAGTACATTCTATGCCTGATCGACATCAATCCACCTAGGAGTACTCTACATTTTATACTTAATTAACCATTTGTCATCTAATTTGAACTATTGACATAAAGATAAAGGAGTTAGGAGAACCATTAAAAGGGATGTGTCTATTCTGGTTCCAAAATGACAGTACGGATTGACTAACACGCATGTTAGTCGCGCATTTTACACCATCGATTTTCCAATAAATAACTGTGATTGACTAACACGTAGCTATCACGCTGTACAAAATGTTTGTTTTGGAACCAAAATAGCTTCGGCCCATTAAAAGAAGACTATTAAATCAATCTAACATTAAAAAAAAAGCATTTACAACAATTTTAGTAATAAAAATTTGTGAATACAATTATAATCAATCATTTATATAATTATTTTTAATACAAATCAATATTTTTTAAGATACATATATTATTCTATATATGCATTTAAAAACAAGAAAATGTTAGGTAAATTGTTAAACGATTTTAGATATTACAATATATTATAGATATATTACAAGCATAACTACAATTAATGATTTTATATTAGAAAAAGTAAATATTTAAAGACATTATAGTCAAGAGAGAGTTTCTCGATACCAATCAATTTAAGTTTTTCAAAGAAGTGACTCTTGGTGTTGTACTTGATGATCTATTTCACAATATTTGAAGAGGAAAAGATAAAAGATTTAACGAATAAAATGAATCTTCAATTTTCTTTTTAAATCTTGTACTAAAAATTAGGTGTTGTTTTTCCTTCTGTAAAACCAAACCTTTTTCTATTGGAACACCACATGTTTTGTAATCTAACAAGGAAATATTTTCAATTTGAACCTCTAATAAATTTATCATTGTCTTGTCCAAGGGGTTGAGCTTAACTGGTTAAAACACTGGGTTCTCATTGTGGAGACCCGAGTTCAATTCCCAATAGGGACATCTAAAGTGGAATTCTAAGTTGTGACTCTTGGCCTTCCATAGCTGGGGAAGGTCTTGGGGTCAATCTAATCAAACATAATAATAATAATAGTAATTCAAATATATGTAATGGGGATGGGGCCCCCTACTGTGTCCCCACTGGTTCATAGCTCCATTCAAAAGTTATTCAGGCTTCGGCCAATTACCTATCAAAAAAAAAAATTATCATTGTCTTGTATATAAGCCAATTTTTAACCCCTGTAAGAATGATTCTTCCCATAATAAATCATTCCAAATCTTGATGTGAGTTGACATTAAATTCTTCATAATTTTTTTTATTATTACTAAACAAGAGTATATTTGGATACCCCACCAAATGACTACTACTTCCATCACATTTAACCTTTTATTTATTATGTGTGTAAATATAATTGTGAATTTTACTTACTATCTTTTATGATATCTTCTGAAGAAAATATTAAATTACATATCATTTTCAATGCTCTCCCATGCCTTCTGACTTGCTTCTACTACTCATACTACTCAACTACAATTCCAAAAAATTGAAATAACATAATTAGCATAATGTATAGGGAGTGTATTTATGCATAATATAAAACATTAGACACTACTATAGAGATTACAAACATTAAAGAGCAATTAAAAATGATAGAATCTCTAAACACCTATTTATATCACCAATTTAAAATAGGCTCTTTCGTCAATTTGAAACATTAAAAACAAAAATAAAAATGAAAATTAACAATATCAACTATCACAAAAGAATCTTCATCATTTCACATTTAGAAAGACTTGTTAATAGAATGGAAGGTGTTAGAGAATATTTAGCTATTAGTTGCTTTTTTATCAACTAGTTATGCTTTTTTACTTTTTTTTGCTCAAGTTCACTTAGGAGTGCTTATTTTAGTTGTGCACCTAGTTTAGCTTTTATGCATCTAGTTTAGCTAGAGTTGAGATTTATTTAGCTCCTCATGCTTGCACTTTAGTTCTCCTAAATTTAGTTGTGCTTTCTTTATAAGCACCTCATTGTACAATTGTAACTCATTCTATATTCTTTGCTTTTGAGTAATATAGTATTATTTTCTGCAGCTCTCAATTGTGGAAGGTGTTCTTGTTTGTCGTTTGATCTTCTAGGCTTATATTGCAAAATTCAACATGGTATCAATGTGAGACAGTTGAAATAACTGGAAGACAACTGAGTGGGGGGGGGGGGGGAGAGGGTGAATCATTTGTCACAAATTACGCATAAACAACAATCACAGACAAAATACCATCCACATGACACCAAGATTTGTACGTGGAAAACTCAGTAAAGGGAAAAACCACGGTGGGAAGCCTACCCACAGTCAAATAATACTTCTGCAGTAAGTATGTGAATTACAATTGAGGGGCCTGCACTTGCAAGAAGGCCAATAGTCTAGAGCGCACTGCTCATCACAAAATGAGTCTCATTGACTACATAGAAATCTAGACTACAATCCAAAGAAGAGGTTGAACTGCAAAGATAGCATCTCCTATGCCTGAGTATAGTTCCAGTTAACCTCAATCCGAATGACTAAATCCTCTTACATAAACCCAATTTCATCTCCAATGATTGACCAAATCCTCTACCTGAATGATATTACATTATTTGTACATTACATCCCTTGACCATTAACATTCCTATCCCATGATGATCTACAATGAGATCTTACATCATATATATATAAACCCTCAACCATAAACAATCAAGTCAGCCACCAGACAATAAAACAATTACATAATTACAAAACATGTCGTCCTTAGACCAAACAAATAATATCGAGCACATAAGACATCTCAGAAATGTATTGAGAAGTCCAATCCACATGCTTCATTAAACTGGTCCATAACCTAGACCAATCAAGACCCAGTATAGGTCCACACACTACAACAATGATCTCCATCTGCCAAGTCTCAAACATGATCACCATCAACATCCTGAAACTCCACCAGAAGCTGCACCAACACCACTTATACAATTCATCAAATATCTTCATCAAAAGCTCTACCAATGAAACCGCCAGAACCAGAAAACAAGCTTCTAAGCAAACAGGACAGTATCTGATCACTAGACCAAAACCAACTGACTGAATATGAATATGAGTATCATGAACAAGCTAATTCCATAACCAAATCATACCGGAGCCTACCAAATCATGTCAGATCCAAACCAACTAGAAACCGCTTAACCTACCAAGACCAGAGGGGTGCTGGTAAAGAATCCAAATAGCTAGTGTTGGCATCAATGACAAAACATCAATGCAACACATAATCAATTCCACCAAATGGCCAACAATCTCCCCCTTTAGCATTGATGGCAACACTAGATGTGAAAAAACATCAAAGTACTAAGAAATGCCAAACAAGTCTCCCCCAATGGAAGACAGCCAACAATTTCCCACATACAGATGTAGCAATGAGATTCTGAAACAAAGAACAAACTCCCCTTATGAATGATATCTCTATAAAACTCTGAATTATACATGTATCTCTCCCCTTTACTTTTCCTTTTTCACATCAATATCTCTCCCCCTTTGACATCAATGCCAAAAATCTAACAAAAATATCAAAGCAAAAATATAAATCACTGAATCACAAAGCTGACTACTCCCCCTGATCATTAGCATCCCACATCATTGTCGGAATGAATAGTATCTCTGATAATGCATACCGGACTAATGCCAAACCGCATTGATTAAGTCTCTACCAGAGGGGTAGAAACTCCCAGTCTGTCTCTCAGGTACTCAAATGATTCTTTGGGAAAAGGTTTAGTGAAAATATCTGCAATTTGTTCTTTAGAGCTCACATAAACTAGACTAACTTCATTTGCTTCCACCTTTTCCTTCAAAAAGTTATATTTGATAGATATGTGTTTTGTCTTAAAATGAAACACCAAATTCTTTGATATATCAATAGCAACAGAGTTATCACAATGAATAACTATCGGTCCAATGCAATGCACTTTGATATCCTTCAACATTTGTTTCATCCATAGAACTTGTGTATAGTTAGTAGCAGCAACAACATACTCAACTTTAGCAATAGATAAAGAAGTACATGACTGTTTCTTGCTGATCCATGAAACCAATTTCTTTCCAAGAAAGAAAGCTCCACCGGAAGTACGTTTCTGGTCATCAACATCTCTAGCCCAATCAGCATTTGTATATGCACATAAAGTAAAATTATCATCCTTAGGGTACCACAAGCCATATTCTGATGTACCTTGCAATTATCTAAAAATCCTTTTCACCGCACTCTCATGATTTTCTCTAGGATCACTCTGAAATCTTGATATAATACAAACAACAGTCATAATGTCAGGCCTAGTCTAATTCAAATAAAGTAGACCTCCAATCATATATTTGTATCTTGTAGGATTTACCAATGCAGAAACATCTTTTCTTGTCAATTTCTCACTTGTAACCATAGGAGTACTTAGCGGTTTAAAATCTCCCATACCAAATTTCTTCAACAATTTCTTAGCATACTTAGTTTGACAAATGAAAATTCCTTTTTTAGTCTGAGTAATCTCCAAATCTAAGAAAAATTCCATCTCCCCAATCATAGACGTTTCAAATTTTTTCTCCATATTCTTAGAAAATTCTATGCATAACATATCTTCACCTCCAAAAATAGTTTGTCATCAACAAATACTTCAATAATAAATATATCATCATCAATGATTTTATAATATAAATTATTGTCAGCACTACCCTCAATAAAACCAAGCTTCAAAAGATATTTATCCAACCTTGCATACCAAGCTCTACGTGCTTGTTTCAATCCATATAAAGATTTCCTTAACCTGAAAACCATGTTTATATCATCTAATAGTACAAACCCATCAGGTTGCTCAATAAAAACTTCCTCATCAAGATCCCCTTTCAAAAATGCACACTTAACATCCATTTGATAAACCTTGTAGTTCTTATAAGTAGCATAGGCAAGAAATAATCTTACAGCTTCAATCTAGCTACTGGTGCAAAATTCTCTTCATAATCAATTCCTTCCTTATGAGAATATCCTGTACAAACCAATCTAGTCTTATTTCTTATAACTTGACCATCCTCATTCAATTTATTCCTAAAAAAACCATTTAGTTCCAATAACATTGTTATTTTTAGGTCGGGGAACCAAATTCCATGTATTATTTTTCTCAATTTGATCTAATTCTTCTTCCATAGCTTTCAACCAATATTCATATTTACATTCCTCAATTACTGATATCGGTTCAACTTGTGAAATTAAACATACCTCATTAGTTGTTAGTCTTCTTCTTGTCATTACTCCATTGCTCTTATCTCCAATGATCTGATCTTCTGAATGATTCAATCTCACATACCTAGGAGTCCTCTGACTTTCTATTCCTTTTCCCTATTCTTCAGTTACAGTAGAGTTCTCTGACACTGTTGGAGTAGCAGGTTCAACACTCTATTCCGGTAAAGGTGCTACCAGTTCAGATATAATCATTTCCACTATTCCTTCTCATAAATTCTTATTTGACCTCTATTCAGCTCATCCACTTTGACATTAGCACTCTCCACAATTCTCTACAATCTCTTGGTATAACATCTATCTGCCTTTCTTTTATTAGAATAACCAAGAAATATGCCTTCATCACATCTAGGATCAAATTTGTTAATGATATCATCTCTCCTGATATAACATTTACTACCAAAGATTCTGAAATACTTAATTGTAGCTATATTGCCAAACCATAATTCATAAGGTGTCTTACCGGTTTCGCCTTTGATATGTACTATGTTGAATGTATAAACCATTGTGCTCACTGCTTCTCCCCAGTAGATATGAGATAGAATAGCTTCCATCATCATTGTTCTAGCAGCATCCAAGATAGTTATGTTCTTCCTTTCCACAACTCCATTCTGCTGAGGTGTCTAGAGGGCAGAAAATTGCCTTCTTATACCATGCTTCTCACAAAAGTTATTAAACTCATCAGATGTGAATTCTCCACCATGATCTGACCTCAAACATTTAATCTTCAATCCTATATTAGTTTCCACTTTAGCCTTAAAGATTTTAACCTTTTCAAATGCCTCATATTTTTCTTTTAGAAAAGTAACCCACATCATTCTAGAATAGTCATCAATGATTAGCATGAAATATCTATCACCTTGAAAACTTTTAACTCTAGAAGGGCCACACAAATCAGTATGTAATATCAAGAACATCATTAGATTTATCTTGTATACTCCTAAAAGAGGTTCTAACCTGTTTACCCATTTAACATTTTTTACATACCGGATTATAGGGCTTCATAATCTTAGGTATATCTCTAACTACCTTAGTTGAACTGATCTTTACAATGCAATCAAAATTCACATGACACAATATTTTATGACATAGCCAACTCTCATCAATCTGTGTAATCAAACATGTCTTCTCATCGAAGTTCAAATGAAATATATTACCTTTTTTCTATGTACCGGTTGCAATCTCCAAACCAGATCTATTAATGATTTTGCATTTTTCATCCTTGAACTGTAATTGAAATCCCTTATCCACCAATTGTCCTACACTCAAAATATTATACCTTAAACCTTCAACATAATAAACATTGTCAGTATTGTTCTTACCATCCAATGATATAGTTCCTTTTCCTTTGATCATACATGCTTTGTCATCTCCAAATCTAACTAGACTGCCATCAAATTCTTGCAAAGATAGAAACTTCCCTTTATGTCCAGTCATATGATGTGAACAACCACTATCAATTACCCATTCATTCTTGTCTTCAAGTTTAGCAACAAGTGCCTTCTCTTCAAGTACAATCTCTTCTAGTGCTGGACCATCTTCCTTGATAGCCAGGAACACCCATTCCTTCCCATTTCCGGAACCACTAGCAGAGTCTTCTACCGGTTGATCATCAGAATCAGTAATGTCTTCCTCATTTTCTATGTAGCATGATTTGTCTATGTTTTCATATACTTATATGTGTTCTAATATCTAGGGTTAGGCTTAAAATATCTTTTAACTCTTTCTTCAAATCTTCAATTCCTTTCAAGACATCTAGATGCAAAATGACCAATCTTATTACATGCAAAACATTTAGAAGGTGCTTTTCCTTCATACTTACTTCCTACCGGTCCTTTGGGTACTCTTCTCCCAAATAGTGCTTCAATTTGCTCAAATTATTCATTTTCTCTCTTCATATCATCTAATTCCTTTGCATATAAAGCTCTCTAATCTTGCTTACCAGTTGATGATGTAGATGCATGAAAAGCAAGTTTAGTCTTCACAGCTCCAGAAGGTCCAAATTATTCAAGCTCAAAAGCAGATAATTTTCCAACCAAGGTATCTTTGTTCACAGATGTATTAGCCATTGTTCTCAACTCATTAATAACATTTGCCTTCATTTTTTAAGTCGGTGATAGGGCTCTCAAGACTTTAGAAATAATTTCATCTTCTCTCAAAGTTCCACCACAACATTGAATTCCCATAACAATCGCATTTATCCTTTCCATGAATGCAGTAATCCTTTCATCTTCTTCCATCTTCAGGTATTCATAGCTCACTCGGTAACCATCAAGTTTATCAATCTTCACTGTAGGGTCACCTTCATTAAGAGTCTCCAACTTATCCCATATAGCCTTTTCAGATGATTTGTCAGTTAATCCCATTATTTATTGATCAGAAAGTACACACAAGAGGGCTTCTCTTGCTCTACAATCATTCTAAACTTCTTATCCAGGTTTGTCAAAGGAGGATTGTCAGATGCCGGATTATAAGGTGTGACACTATTCTGTGTGATCTCCCAAATCTAATTGCTAATACATCTCAAATGATTCTCCATCTGAATCTTCCATACTGTATATTTTGATCTATCAAGCCTAGGAATATCTCTCCGAAAGATAGCTCCAGATGAACTGGATGAACCTGAACTGTTAGTCACCATAGGATCTTCCTCAAGCAGTTAAGCTTGCTACAGAGAGGACCAATGCTCTAATACCAATTGTTAGATAGTTCAAATAACCGAAAGACAACTAAGAGGGGGGGTGAATCAGTTGTCACAGATTACTAGAACCATTAGCAATTAAAAATTTAATACCAGAACCCAAAACATTAATACCAGAATAGTAGTTAAACCAATAAAGTATAAACAACAATCATAGAATAAATACCATCCACATGACACCAAGATTTGCACATAGAAAACTTGATAAAGGGAAAAACCATGTTGGGAAGCCTACCCACAGTCAAATAATACTTCTACAGTAAGTATGTGAATTACAATTGAGGGGTCTGCACTTACAGGAAGGCCAACAGCCTAGAGCGCACTGCTCATCACAAAATGAGTCTCACTAATGACATAGAAGTCTATACTACAATCCGAAGAAGAGGTTGAACTACAAAGATGGCATCTCCTATGTCTGAGTTGTAGTACCCCTACCCTAGACAGCTTTGTAAAACCGGTTTGACCTTGGTTGACTTTTTATGGGGCAATCTTGAATGGTTGAATTACCATGAGGTAATGTTTAGTCAGATATTATGATTATTGTGCATATCTGTTAATGTGCTTTCACATTGATTCTTATGTAAGTTTAAACTATCCTCTTAATTCTTGTTATTAATCTCGAGATAACATCTTCATTAAATATATATATGTATGCTTGTCTGACTCTTGGTTGCAGGAGATTGTAGGTACAATACCGCTTAGGTGTAAGGTTTCGTATTCACCTGGATTCGCAGGGTTGAGTATACCTTTTTCGTCCTTAGAATTTGGGTTAGGTGGTCGTAAAACCTTCAGTTTACCCTAGTCATACTCAAATGAGCGTCGCTTGTGTTCCATCAATTTTCTTTTCATTTGGGTTTGTGGGTTAGGTAATTGGTTGGCTTACTTGGTTTGCATGCTTGGCATGTGGTAAATAGAGTATTTAACCCTAAGTATTTATTTTGATTTAATGTGTTCATTTACGCATTAGTAATTGAGGAATTAAAATAAATAGGTTTCTTTTATGTGATTAATCGTTAATTAAAAAGATCGCCCTATTTATGTTTGTAGTGAGTTTAATTTAATGGTTAATTTTAAATAACAAAATTATTTAGTTTATGCATTTTAAAAAGGAAAGATTTAAATTTATTTCAAGTAGAAATAATTTAATCTCTTTTGTTTTTTGGAATAGAAAGATTAATTTTAATTATTTAAGAAAATCAATTTTGATTAGAAAAGTGAGTTTTGTTCATATTTAATTTATATAGTGTGTAAGATTGATTTTGAGAATTTAATTTAATTAAAAATATTTTACCCTCATTAATATTGTGAAATGCAACTATTAGCTTTGTTAATTAAAAATTAAATGAGGGAGAAAAGCATTTCTTTTAATTAACTAAATTTATAATCTCAATGCATAAACAATTCAACTATGAGATAATTCCATAAACTTAATTAATTAATTAATTAAATTAAGTTGCAAGCTGCATGATATTAGAAATATATTTTTATTTAAATTTTAGTGGAAAAATAAATTAGATTAATTATATTTATTGTTCCTAGAATTTTAAATAAATAAATAAAAGAATAAATAAATAAATAAATTTAAAAAAAAATGAATAAAAGAATTAATTGGAATTAAAATATTGTTTTAATTCTTTATTTAGAAATTTAATTATTTTGCATGAGAAAAGAAAAGAAAGAATAATGATTTTTAATTATTGCATGTTAGCTTATCTTTTTTTATAAAATTAGAAAATAAAATAAAATTACTTTTATTCTAAATTTAGGTTTTTTTAGAAAAAGTTATTGAACCTAGAATTTTAGTTTAAATAGGGAATAGGTCTTTATTTTAGATATACAGGAAATAGGTAGGAATTTAGGTGAAGAAATTTATTGGAAGCTCTTCTACAAATTTCTTCCAGGAAAGCTATATCAAGTTGGGTGGCTTCTTTGATTTGTTGGTTTTTAAGAAAATAATTGTATTTTTCTCTTAATGGTGTGTGTGTAAATTATTTGTCAAATCCAAAACCCTCTTCTAGTTAATTTAGGTTTTGATTTAAAATTCTTGCCTGATATTAATTTTCTAGTTAATGGGAGTAATTTAATTTTGAGAAAATTAGGGAAATTATTATGAAATAAATTATTCTCTCTTGTTGATTTGTTCTGATAGTCTTTTAAATAAATCTCTGTGAAATTAGTTGATTTCTTTAGAAATAAATTTAATTGTGAATTAAATTTATTGGTTTATCTAGTTTAAAGAAAAAGTAATTGGAATAAAATTCTGTGAATGAACTTTATTGAGTTGGGAATTTTATTTCTATGTAAATTCTGTCAAAGGGGTTTTAATGAATTTGGAAATTATTTACATGTTTTAAAAAAAAATAATAATAATAATTAAAAAAATAAAAAAATAAAAATAAATAAATAATAATAAATATATATATATATATTATAACATATTAAATTTAAAGTGGGTTTTAAAATGTTTAATTGTTTTATTAAATATTAATTAATATATTTGATTATTATATGTTAATTATTAATTATTAATTAATATATATTTTAAATATATGTTAATCATGATAATTTATATATTAATATATATATTAATTAATACTTAATTCGTTAATATTGTGTATTATTAAATTATTAATTGTTTATATTTTTGGGGATAAATAAATATATAATAATTAATATTTAATTTTGGTATCTGTTTTATTGAGGAAGTATCTTTTTGGGAAAAAGATAAAATATAATTTTATTTGGAAAATTGTTGAAATAAAATATATTTATTAAATTGATAATTTTTAAATAATATTTCATTCAGGAATATATTATATGATATGCTATTGGAATTATTGGAAATTTAATAATGTATCGTTTGGAAAATTGGTAAGTTAATGAAATTTTCATTTAGCAAAATAAATGGTTAGTTTATATTTTTCCTCTGTATTGAGACATAGACAAATGGACTATTGCAATTGTGGTATTGTATTCTCCTCGTTATGGTGATTTTTCTGTTAATGTATTTTGAAAATGTAGATCATTTAGAAAACTTGATCGACTTTTATTGTTTAAACCAATAGGAAAGAAGATTGCCCTTTTTTGGTTATTGCCTATGCAAGTTTAATTTTTGTATTCACTTTTGTTTAAAGTAATGGCAAGGCCTTGACATGTTTGTTTGGACCCTGTCGTTTGGTTGATTTGGGGTACCTGTTTATGTCTTTGGTTTATAGTTTGGTTTTTGCCTTGTGATGGTGTTTTAACTGGTCTTGTCCTTTATGCGGGTGTCAAGTGGTGATTTGTGGTTGGCCATAGTGGGTCAGGTCTCTAGTTAGAGTACTGTCGAACAATGGATCTTGTATTAGCTTTTGATATGTTCAGTTGGATCTGTTTCTTTGTAGGGATCATTTATGTAATTATTGACTGATGTGGTCGATTGTTTATTGGTATGATTCACCTCGATGGCAAGAATGTAAATGATGTGAAACTTATGTACCCTTAACTTATTTAATTATCAGAGGAGTCTTGCAGTTGAGCAGACCCGGAGATGTAGCCCTCTAGGGGTGAACTCCGAGATCATTTTGGTGTTATGTGTTGCTTTTGTTCTTATGTTTCATGTTTCAGTGTTAGCATGTATGGATGGCATTTTGATAGAATGTGTAAGTGGATTAGATGAAATTAATTGTAAATGCATGTATGCAGTCATCTTTTAAATGCAATAAATTGGATCATGAAAGAATGTAGATTAGAATAATGGAATGTATTTAGTTATTGTTAAGGAAATTAAGTATGCATGGAAAGATCTCGTTGGTTTATGATGAAATTCAAATGTGTTATTAAATTGGATGCATGAGTAAAATTTTAATGAAAAGTATGGACGAAGGGTATGAATAAACCTTAATGGATGAACTTTATCTTGTGATCTATATTTTGTCTTACTGAAAGAAATTATCCTTGTTTAAGAATTTTCTTGTTATTAAGACAATCGGCTTATTGGATTAATTAGTGTAAGTTAAGTTAAATGTGGAATTAAGTAATCACGTTGGGAAACTCTTTAGGTGATAGTTGATGTCTTCCACTGTGTAATCTATACTTTGATATCTTATTGTATCTTTATGTTGTGTCTTATTTTTTAAAAAAAATTATTGCACTCCATTTGTGTGTTTTAGCTTTATCCCTTCTGGGTTTCCTGGTGGGGCATTACATGAGTACAGTTCTGGTTAAGCTCAATACCGGAGGACTAAATCCTCTTACATAAACCCAATTCGATCTCCAATGATCAACCAAATCCTCTACCTGAATGATATTACATTATTCGCACATTACATCTCTTGACCATTAACATTCCTATCCCATGATGATCTACAATGAGATCTTACATCATATATATATAAACCCTCGACCATAAACAATCAGGTCGGCCACGAGACAATAAACCAATTACATAATTACAAAACATGTCGGCCTTAGATCAAACAATTAATATCCAACACATAAGACATCTTGGAAATGTATCGAGAAGTCCAATCCACACGCTTCATTAAACTAGTCCATAACTTAGACCAACCGGGACCCAGTATAGGTCCACATGCTATAGAAATAATCTCCACCCGTCAAGTCTCAAACATGATCAGCGTCAGCATCCTAAAAATCCACTAGAAGATGCACCAACACCACTTATGCAATTCATCAAAGATCTTCATCAAAATCTTTGCCAGTGAAACCCGCGCCAGGATGAGAAACTAGGCTTCTAAGCAAACAGGATAGTATTCGATCACCAGACCAAAATGAACTGACTAATTATGAATATGAGTATCATGAACAAGCTAATTCCATAACCAAATCATACTGGAGCCTACCAGATCCCGTTGGATCCAAACCAACCAGAAACCACTCAACCTACCGGGACCAGAGGGGTGCCGATAAAGAATCCAAATAGCTAGTGTTGGCATCAATGACAAAACATCAATGCAACACATAATCAATTCCACCAAATGGCCAACAATCAAAGTGTGGATTCAACAAGCCCCTTCTCAACCTTTGAGGTTTGTCACTGCTCAGAAGCGTTGCAGGGTCACAAATTTTTTTTTTAGTGGATCTAGTGGTTGATGAATTTTTTTATCAATGTTGAGGTGAAACAAGCATCACTATCATGTCCACAATGTCAAAAAACCTTAAGATCAATTGTTTTTTCATCAAAATTTGAGCAGTTGAAATTTGGGGTCAAATGCGCTAGGGCATGTTTTTCAATGAAAAATCTAAGGATAGCTGAAAAATATGAGCATTTTGGCCCAAAACGGAGGTCACAATTATTCTTAGAAGGCCCAAAATCCTTAAGGTCACCTATCAAATCGTCAAAATATGTGATTGGGTGAAAATCGATGATTCTTTGGGAATTTTCCATTTTTCAAAAATTTCCTTTTTCGATCCGGTTTTTGACTTCTACATATCATTGGTTAGTTGCTTCTAGTACTAATCTACACATGGTGTTAGTTTTATTAGATTGTGCTCCAGTTGTCTAATACAGTCCTCCAAAGTCAAACTTGTTTTTCACGTTTTTGAGGACATAACTTGGGCAAACAAACTTTGTTTTTAACTTCTGCACATCATTGGAAAGATCTCAGAGTCACCTATCTAGATCTACTGCTATTTTTTGTAGATTTTTCACCAATGTATGGCTTCTCTTGGGATTCCCTACATGTATTTGCATCACTTTTCCCTATTTGGCCATTTTGAGCATCCTTTTTAAGCACTTCTTTGGTTGTAGACACGCTAAAATAAAGTGTCACTCTTGTGTATGGTTTTTGGAGATTTTGTACATTTTTTTGCATCTTATTTTGCACATGAACTATATTATAAAGTTCCCTAGGGGATTGTCTAGTGCCTTTTTTTTTGTCATCATACCTTTGTCCAACGAGTGTCCCTCCACGACAACATCAAATCCTAGTGATTTGTGTCCCTTGTGTATGTGCATTAGTTGTATTCCCTTTTTCAATTGTAGGTACTTTCTTGAGCACATTTAAATTCTCCTTCATGCACTTCATGGTGACACATAGTTTCAGTGGGTCTATCATGTCTCTCCCTTGTCAGTATTATGGGGGGGGGTTCACTAATGGTGTTAATGCTTCCTTGGTTTCCTCTTGGAGGTGACTTTCCATCCTCAATTGATCAGAGTTCTTCCAAATATTGGCTCCTGTAATTTTTACTAGAGTTTTATCTTGCATGGTTGAGTAGTGTTGTCAGGGTCACTCATGCAGATTCATGTGGCATCCATATCTTCAACTAGCAAATATTTTTGCCTTTGTTTTTCCATCTATTTGTTTGAGTAATTTGATTGGGGAAAATCATGCAAATTGTTGTCTTCTTGATCTTGATCAGAATCTTTATTTCAGTGGAGGTTCTTCATTCAACACTATAGAAGTTATCATTTGATAGTTGTTTGTATCTTCCTTGTGCTTTGAGGATGTCCATCATGTTTATATTATCTTGGAGGCTTCTTATTCCTTCCCTTTTTAGTAGCTCGTGTTTTTTTTTCATGCATTGCATCTCTCCCTTTTGGAGAGGGGTTTTTTTCCCATGTGGTCTTTCTCATTTTCTCTGCTTATAGAGACTTTATTGGTTTGTATAGGGGTACCTAATTAGGCCTATTATTGTTGAGACCCATTTATAAATTCATGCATTTAGAGTTTTTTTACTTACCCTAAGTTTCACTTAAGGGGGGGTGTTAGAGCATATTTAGCTATTAGTTGTCTTTTTACAACTAGTCATGCCTTTTTGCTTTTTTACTTAAGTTCACTTAGGAGTGCTTATTTTAGTTGTGCACCTAGTTTAGCTTTTGTGCATCTAATTTATCTAGAGTTGGGATTTATTTAGCTCATCATGCTTGCACTTTATCTCTTCAAAATTTAGCTCTTTGCTTTCTTTATAAGAACCTCATTGTACAATTGTAACTCATTATGTATTCTTTTCTTTTGATTAATATAGCATTCTTTTATGAATCTCTCTCTTGTGGAAGGTGTTCTTGTTTGTCATTTGATGTTGTAGGATTGTGTTGCAAAATTCAACAAAAGGTACCATTCAAGATATAAACTCTCAAACAAATATTGATCCATATATGTGCATAGTTGTAATGTAAATAATACCAAAAATTGTATTGAAATGATTCTATTTTAAACTCAATCTACTCATAATGAAATGCAATATGAACAATACATGCATTGCACAAAATCAATACAAAACATATTAAATACGCACTCTATTGGGTACACATTATGTCTTGGATCCAATCTAAACGATCATGTATGCATACATTTTACTTAAAACCTCAAATCTAGCCATTTTATTTACAATTTCCATGCACTTACAACTTGGATAGAATGATATGAATGTTGTAATGAAATCTAAAATCATTTGACAAACAAAAATATAAGTAAATCAATAAAAATGAAAGAATGGAACTAATAATAATTTTTTATTACTTATGTATCACAATGGTTACCCTATTAGGACATGTTTAATAACATATATAATTCTTATTCCCCATGGGTACCTAGAACAACCACCTTGTTGAACCCATGGGTGCCTTCCAAACATTGCAAATTGCTAAACAATTACAATGCAGGAAGGTGTGGATTGAGGGTGACTCGAATAACATTATTCAGTGCCTAAGAGGGAGAAGTAAGCCTTCTTGGACTATTGAGAATATCAGTAAGGCCTCTATTGATATAATCAAAAATTTTGATGAGTCCTACATTTCCCATAACTATAGGTAAGTTAATTACGTAGCGGATTATTTTGCCAATATGGGGTTTAGGCTTGACTCAAGGAAGACTTGGTTTAAGGAAGACACCCTGGAGGCTAAGGTCAAGTCCTTTCTTATGCTCGATCGGACACATGGTAGATTTGATGGGATTTCTACTAAATTCGATGATGAAAGTAATTAATCTTGCCATCATTTTTTGGCTTGTTTTCAGTCTGAATGCCTTCACTTATAATTATTGCCTTCAGACCTCACACATTTTATGGGTGTTTCTTGTTTTGGAAGTTGTTGTTGGTTTTTTGTGACCAACTTTGTTTTTGTGAATAGCATTGTTTCTTTGTCAAGAATTGAATCTATGGGGGGTACGAGGTGCAGAGTGGAGTCAACTAATTGTGCCAACTGGGAGAAGAACCCTACCATTTGGCACAAGATACAATAGGGGGATGTGACACCATTCCTGGAAAAGATACATGGGTACAACTAGAGTATTACCAGGTAGTTTGTGAAGGGGTGGAAGAATGGTAAGGTGAGCCTATTTGGTAGGGTTACGAAGATTGATGAAGGGTTTATAGTTGAAGTGATAGGTATGTCTATGGAGAAGAACAATTTTACAGAGATAGAAAGATCTATAATGTTGTTGTGAAGAAGTTCCCCAAGAAAGACAAGGAGCATGAGCACCTGGTTAAGGTGAACAAGACCCATTTCGAGCCACATCAGATTGAGCCCATTTGGAGGGGGCTCTTGAGGGAGATTATGGAATTATTCACTTTGGATGACAAATTTACTAAAATATATGGGTATCATTTTGTGCTCCTTAACAATTTTGCCACAATGAGAAAATTTATTTTTTGTTCTATTTGTTGTCTTCTTTGAGCACTAGTATTTCAAATTTTAAGGAGAATCCCCATGTTAATCTGGTTTTGCACCAATGATTAATATCTCTTATCTATGAGCACTTGAAGGTCAAGGCTTCTAAGAACTCTAGCAAGCCCCCTCCCAATTATATGGAATATATTGATGCTAGTGAGGATTCAGAGTCAGAGGGTTGGGCTATTGATAGTATTGATGGGGATTTGTCCCCCATCCCAACAAAAGGGCTAAAACTAGGCTTTTGTTGGTTTCCTTGGGTGTTAGTAAAGGGTCCCCTGATGTTGGTGGAGAGGGTTAGAGTAAACGGCCAAAGGGGAAAGCTAAAAAGGCCACCTTGGTGGTTTCAGATAGCTCTCGTGAGCAGGACTCCCCAATCCAAACCCAGCATATTGAGGCATCTTCTTCCTCCCATGGTTTGGAACACAACTCCCAAGAGTCAGTGGATTTTTCTTCATAGGAATTTCATCCTAAATAGGAGATCCCATGTGATGTGTTGAATATTGCCAAGAATAGTTCTCTGGAGGTTTTTTGACTTTTGAGGTGGGTGTGTTTTGAGATTAAGAATATTAATCTCAAACAATAGTCTTTATCTTCCAAAATGGAAGTTGTGCAAGCTAATGTGAATGTTGGGGACAAGTTTAAAGTTGTTGATGTTGCTCATCCTATTAGTACTGGTAAGGAAGTGACTAAGGGGGCTTCGATAGGTTCTCTCTGGACTGGGAGCGAAAAGAAAGTTATGGCTGATTGTATGGCCAAAAACATGGAAGCCACCCAAACGATTAAGGAGATTTATGATAAAAAATTTGTGGATGTTGAGGCTATGATTGATAAATCTGAGGCTATCCTCTATGGCATTATGGAAAGTAGTCATAATATTGTTAAGGCCTCTACTGAGACTATTTCCACCATGGTTAGCAAGCTGGAGAAATTTCATATGGAAAGGATTGTTGTGGATGTGGACAAGGAGGTGGCTATTGGTACTAAGGAGTCGAGTCCTCCAGGTAAATGCACTTATGCAAGCTTGAAAAAGAGAGTCATTGAAGTGCCCCAGGATATTCTGGATCTGAAGAATGCTACCAAGAAGATGCATTGGCTGGATGGTGATATTATTGAGACTTTAAAAAATCTGGGTTGATTTTTTGTTTTTGTTGTTGTGTATGTGTTGTAGTTTGTTGGCTTTTTGCTGTCTAGGTGGGTTGGGTGGTCTTTTATGTTTTTATCTGCTATCTCTTAGCCCTATGGGGTTTTATCTGAAGGATTTATTTTTTCATGGGCGTTAATTGATTTATCTTTTGTAATTTTGATGTAAAGGGTTTTAGGTCCCTTCAAAACCTATTTTTTCTATAATAAAAAACATATATATTTCTTATATTAAGCTTGTAAAAGAAAGGATATATTACCTAATTTAGAAAGAGTGTATGTTTCACGAATTAGATTATTTTCCTAATATTATTCTTATAATTAATTAATAATCTTTAGAATTAAATTTTTTTGAAGTATTTTGTAACTATTTGGAGAGAAAATATTTAGACTAGCCTAGGAAAAAAATTTAAACTAAGAAAATAAACATTTAACAAGTTACAACAATCGAGTTGAAATGTAAAATTTTTTGCTTGATGCTACTTAAGATAAAATTCTAAGAATTAACTCTAAAAAAATAGTAAACAAAAGAAACCTAGAGCCAAAGTTGTTGAAAAAACAACAGTTTGGTGATTAATTTCTATAATTAAAGTTAAACAAGTTTACAAAAGGGTTGTTGACCTTAGAATCGATTTACAACATGGATGACCAATTAAGGAAAGAGAAGACTAGAACATGTTGATTAAGAATGAGCATTATGAATGCATTAATATTTTTAAGGATGAACTTCTTCAACTTGGCAAGGTACATACTGAAGAGCAAAAACATGCTTTTATTTTTCTTTGCCAAGAGTATGATGATATTTTTTTCTTGGGAGTATCATGATTTAAAAGGATTTGATCTTGAGTTAGCACAACATACTACTGAGTTAGAACCAAATGTAAAACTAGTTAGGAAAAACAAAGGCCTTTGAAACCAAAAGCTTCAACACCTAATAAAAGAGACATTAAATAAATTGATAGATGCTAATATCCTCTTCTCTATTAAGAACACATTATGGGTCTCTAACTTAGTACTTGGGGAAAAAATAATGGAGAAATCAAATTAGCGAGACTTTGGGGACTTGAATAGAAATTTACTTAAGGATCACTATCTGTAGACATCTAAAATTAATTAAATTAATATTTAATTAATTTAATCTTTTCACATAATTAATTATATTAATTATGTCAGCCCTCCTTCTAAAAAATTAAATTATATTTTAATTAATTTTGTCACTTTAGCCCACATAATTAATTTATCAAAATTAATTATATCTCATTCTTCTAAAAATATTTCAATTCCCAAACCTTAGCCAATATTCTCATCTAATCCTAGTTAGTTAATTAGTTCCAATTATTAACTAATGTTTTGATTCTTACAAATCATCCTCTTAATCCCCATAACTTAACCTAATTCCTAGCCTAATCATGATCAATATTTTATTCAATTTTATTTTCCTCCACTCATTCTCTCACTTCATGTCCCATCCTCCTAACTTGCCCACTTGCACTCTAATCCTTCATTAATCCACCTAATCACTCCCCTTAATCATTTACACATCCCTAATCACTGGTCAACACTTTGCCATAAATGACTTTCTTATCTCTCCCTCCAACCTTAAATTATCAATCCAAGGAATTTTGAATTCCTTGAATTTTTCCATGCCCTCTCTTTTGAAGGAATTTTTAATTCGTTTATTCTCCGCATGCTTCCTCTTTCTTGGGAATTTTTAATTCCTCTTGTCTTTCCCCAAGGAATTTTATATTCCTTTCCTCTCTTCCCAAGGTACTTGGGGAACTCTTCCCCATGTACTTGAGAAGTGTGAAGACAAGAAATGTATTTATGGAAAATATCTTGGATCTCCCACTTTTCCTCACATCGTCTCCCATTCACTTTCAATCATAGCCCTCCATTACTCTTAAATCTTGGGCATCCATTTTGGGCCCCTCCAATCTATAAATTGAAGTCTTCGCCCTTCACAATCATATCCATCTCATTCATATTGTCATGTTTCTCTTTTGAACCCAAGAAGTCATCCATCCTACCCATATTAGACCCAAATTTTGTCTCATATAAGCTAATCCATCAGGGTAAAAGCACAATGTTGTGTCACACTTTTATAAAGGCACCGACCAACATAACTAAAATTGTTTACTTTGACTACATAAAAGTGAAATTTTTTAATTGAATTTCGAAATGATGTAAACAAATAAAATGTAGAAATATTAATGAAATTTATGTCTATTATTTTTTAATTTTTATAAGAAAAAAATGATATTTTTTTTATAAATTCAAAGATAGATTTTTCATTGCTAAAAAATGCTAAAAATTAGGGGTTCTAGTTGGTGCCACCAAAAAAAATGAAAATGGACTTTTGTTTTTTGGATTTTTTTTTCCAAATAGAGAACATATATATGCAGTGTTAAAAAATAAATAAAAATTGATGTATATTTTTCTCATTGTCATATTTTGAAGTCCAGCATAGCTAAATTTGACAGTTTTCGTTCGGAGTCACCTTTTGACTACTAAATATATCATTAACCAAAAAAAAATACCCTTTTCGAGAAGATTCACTCATCTAGTGAAAAATAATTTTTTAAATTTATTTATTTTCATTTAATAATTATTTTTTAATTTCTAATCAGCCTCTTTTTCAACATTAAAAAGATACTTGCAATGTTTAATTAATAAAAAATATTAAAAATTATCAAAATAATAAAAAAATTATATGACCGGATTTGTGACTTTGAGCTCTGCAAAAGGGTATTTTTCTCTTTTTGTAAAAAAATAAATTGTGTGACAAAAAATTGGCCAGAAGTTCAATCTGGTAAAAATGCAGAGAAAATGGTCATTTTGGTGCCACTTCGACTAGTACGGTCGGACTAGGGGAGTCCGACCGGACTCCTGCTAGCCAAACTTGGTCCTCTATCTGACCATGGGACAAAATTATATTTTTATTTTTTTTTTTAGTTTTATTTGCAAAGTCAACTAGCTAGGTTATCAGGGTCAATTTGATGGCCATTTGGACCTATTGCTAACGACTTTTACAAGGTATTTTTTATTCAATTTAATATCTTTTATGTTAATTTTAATTTATTAATATTTTAATATTTAAATTACATAGAACACTAAGCAAAGCACACAGAATAGATCACCGAGCATGCAAAATCAGAGTTTTGTACAGTATATCGATAAGGGGAGTATATCTGATATATTATATTATTGACTATTGTATATACTGTCAGTATAGTCAAATTTTGCAAGTATATAGATTTTTGAGTTATAACTTTGAAAGTAGTTTTTGTCAAACATCTCAACTAATGTCAAAAGGGGAGATTGTTTCTACTTATCAGATTGCCATTAGTTTTATGTCAAAGTTATACTATATACTCTAGTCGGTTATCTATTACCGAGATATTCAGTCAGTATGCACAGTCTAGTCGGTTGCAGAAGAAAGCAGTCACAAAACATAGTATACATCGAGTTGTCTACCAAGTATCTTTACATGTCTACCGAGCAGCAAAGATGACACACCGAGTTGATATACACCGAGTGAAACGTGTTACTAGATTCATTGAACCTGGACATGCATATGAAAATGTGTTACAAGATCAAGGCACATCTAACCATTATCACATTGGAAATTGCACTTAAAGATTGTGTATGATTTTGAGGTCATCTAACCAATGAAATAATTTGCATGGTTATTCATTCAATAAATCATGTTTGTAAGATCGAAGCAATGAAAGGATCACCGTCATAAGAGATCCATTTATACAGCATGAGCTAAGAGTTAAAAAGGTGTGTGCATGAGTGTAAGAAGACTATTACAGAGACATAGAGGTCACCAAGAAGGTTTTCAGAGAACAGTCAAAGAACAGAGTAAATAGAAGGGTTTACCGAGTTACTCTATGGGTTATCGAGGTATGCTATAAGCAAGGTAATCTTATTATGAGCACATAGAATCTGCTATAACATTCCAGATGTAAAGTTGTAGATATTTGTAATGATTTTATTGTAATATTGTGAACTTGTAAGAGAAACCTTTAACAAGGTAAAAGACTCTAATCAAGTCTATAAATTGTAAAGCCTCTAACTAGGTGTAGCATTTAGATGAAGTGTTGTAAAATCCTTTAGCAAGGTAGATCTAACAGATCTTGATACTCTTAATAGGGTAAGCTATCAGAAATAGCTAAACATGTAGCTCTAACGGAGCACTCTTTATTATTGCAATAGTGAAGTTGTGGGTGCCATCCCCACCGCAGTTTTTCTCTCTAACCAAGAGTTTCTGCATAACCAAAATATATGTGTTATGGAGTGAATCATGTATGATTGTTATCTATTTGTTTTAGCTTTATATTATATTTTTGCACTATTCGGTTTATGCATAACAGTAAAGTTATTATTGAAGAAAAGTTTTGGAGTACTGATTCACCCCTCCCCTCTCAGTACATTAGCTTTCCATATTGGGCCTAACAATTGGTATCAGAGCTTGAATCTTGGAAAAGGGTTTAACTACCTAAAGAGAAAGATCTTATCAATGGAAGGATATAAACAATCTTGGAGGATTGTGTATCTACAAGAAGAGCTAGATCATGCTAATCAAGTGATTGCAGACATACAAAGGCAAATGCAAAAATCTCTGAAAGTGAGAAGAAGATTATCTGATCATTTCTAGGACTCTCAAGAGTTAGTGGAACAAATTGAGACATCATCTAAGAACAATATATCTAAAGAAATTGAAGAAATGATTGGAGTATTGAAAGAAAAGAACAAAGCACTGGCTGATCAACTAAAAGCAATGAAAAGAAAACATGAACATTTCAGCACACAGATGACTAAAAATATTGATGCATTGAGGACAACTGAGGATAAAGAAAGGGATCTATCGAGAGAGAAACAACAACTTGAAGTCTTAATATCTAATAAGAATGATGAAATCACAAGGTTGATTAGAATTCAACAAAATCTATCAGATCAACTAGGTTATGCACATCATGAAGCAATTCTGAAGAATGATGAGAATCAAGCATTGAAACTTGAAGTATCAAGGTTAGTCGATGAACTTGAAATAGAGAAGAAATCCAAAGAAACACTGAGAAGAGTTATGAAGCATCAAAGATGTTGAATGAGCAACTGAATACAAGACGACCCAACAAAGATGCAGGACTCAATTACAAAGGAAAAGTCTCTACCAAGAAGGGAATTCATACTACTGAGAGAGGAGAATCATCAAAGCAAGCTTGAAACAAGAATAACATCAAAAGAAAAAAGCCTATTTGCAACTATTGTGGAAAGGTCACACTGCCAACATATGCCAAATCAAAAAAGGTAAGCAACTGAATGTCACTAAGTCCAATGGTTATTGTTACAATTACAATAAATATGGTCACACATCTAATCAATGTAGGACAAAGTCTGTTAAGAATTATCAGAAGGCAAAATTCAAAGGGTTTTGTAAAAACTGCAATAGATATGGACATAGTACCGAGAAGTGCTGGCTTAAGCAACAGAACTATATGTGGTATGCATACCAAGCAAATGCTAGAGGTTACCGAACTCACACAGATCCTTACCGACAGTATTCTGCACTACCATGGGATTACAATACAAGGATATGGTGTGAATGTTGTGGAAGATATGGACATATAAGTGCTAACTATTTTATAAGGTTTGGGATGAACAACTGAAGATCATGGAGATACACTGGTATGGCATGTTTTCATTGTCACAAAGTGGGACACTTAGCTAGAGATTGCAAAGATCAACCTAGAAAAGACACTGAAGAAATAAAAGAAAAATTAAAGATGATTTGGAAAAGGAAGGAAATTATGTCAAATGAAGAAAGCACCTTACCTACCGAGTTAGGTGCCCCTATTCCAAATTAATCGATAAAGGTATGAAGGGACTGCATTCTCTAAAGGTTAAAATCTTAATAGTTCCTATTCTATTTATGTACTTAATTCAAAATCTGCATAATTAAGATGTATTAGTAAGTTTGAAATCCTATCAAAGTCTTTTGAAGAACTTTACAGGAAGTCTGTCAAGTTGGTGAATACAAGAAACCTATCTAGTCGGTGAATGAAGGAAATTTGGTTACTCGGTCAAAACAGAAAAAGGTGAGTAAATCGGTTAAAGAGGAACCGAGTGCGTTTAATGTTTTTCACCTAACCCGCACGGAACCCGATAAGGTATTTTGTGTAATTTAAAGCAT
The DNA here is from genome assembly GCF_030272615.1 of Cryptomeria japonica. Taxonomy (NCBI): domain Eukaryota; kingdom Viridiplantae; phylum Streptophyta; class Pinopsida; order Cupressales; family Cupressaceae; genus Cryptomeria; species Cryptomeria japonica. Next base: position 287,834,040 of record NC_081405.1, read on the forward strand.
TTTTGCGATCATTTTTTGGTGCAAGAGAATCCTTCCAAACTTTTCCTCTTTCTTTGTTTTGTTGTTGTTATGCTTCTTTTGAAGCCATTGTACATAAAATAAAAAGCCATGTGCTCATTGGTCATAGTTAAGGTCCTAGTTGAGTTCTTAGGGTCTTAAGTCAAGATTGAGGATTTCTTGGAAATAGAGGGTATGTGTGCTTTTGAGGAGTTTAGGGGTCCTTCATAGCATGGTGGTGTCCTTAGGTTGGCCCAATGTGGGTCTAGGAGTCAAGAAAAGCAACATTGGGAAAGTTGCTCAAAAGTTGCAAAAGTTGCATGACAACTTTTAAAAGTTGTCAAGCAACTTTTCCACCATGAGATCAAAACCTTTAGTTTGGCATGGACAACCCTAATTTTGGCACACTGACTAACGTATGGTTAGTATAAGATGTTTCAAACCCTAAAATATAAAAAAAAGTTAATCATTGTTGTACGGCCCAAGTAAGGAAAGCTTGACTGTGACTATTTTGTTGGTTACCACTCAGTTTGAATGAAGCAACCAAGCAAATTAATGGATTGATTTGCCTACAAAACTATGTGGAATGTTTCCTATGGTGTAAATACTTTCATTGTGAGCAATTATATTAGGTTTTTATTTGCAGGTTGTGTGTGTTTGTAAATAGTTTGTAAATTGCCTTCTCACTATCCAGTTTTGGACTGGTTTGAGTAAATGGATTCATAACTCCATTCCCCATTGTGGAATCACCATGAAACCATGGGGAATGAGAGTGAAGACCTTGTACCATAGTTAAATGCAAGAAGGGCCCTTGAAAATGTAGGGAGGCCATATAAACACCCACTCCTAGGCGAGACTGAACAGTGCCCGGCTAGGAAAGTTCAAGTTATAGAGGTTTTGGAGAGCAAGGTTGGTCAGAGGAGAGTGCACCCTTTGGAGGGGGTGTAGAGGAGTGAGTGAAGCATCATTGGTGTGAAAGAGGAGCCTCCACCAATCTAGACAAGGTGGCTAAAACTCAAAACATTCACTGTGACCCAAGCAAACCCTAAAAACCCTCACAAAACCCTTAAAAACCCCAAAATTCGCCTAAGGCACTGTACGACCACTTGGAGGCCCAAAACTAGAGAAATCCTTGAGCCCTTGCAAAATGAATGGTAGTCCATTTTGGGAGTTTGGGCAGTTTGTGCATTGTTTGTGAGAGGGAGCCCTAAAGGACCGGGTAGGAGGCCTAATTGGTCCTAATCCTTGTAGCCCTATTTGAAGGCAAAAACACAAAATAGTGAAATCGGTAAGGGGTTGGAATCTTGAAACCTCTTAGGGGCACATGAATGGGTGGAAAAACCATGAAATTGACCTGACCTATCCTTGCTAAGATCTTGGAAGGTGTGGAAAAAGCCAAGCCCTTATTAGCCATAGTAAGGGATTTTGAGTCTCATGAGTAGGTGAGACCTTAGGAGCAGCATTGCAACTCATTGGTGGGTGGATTGGGCAAGGTCAGGTGATTCCTCAAGTAAGGGAAGTCCTAGAGACCCTAGGGTGTGAAGTGAACACTAGGTGATCCAAGGGAAGGATCCAAGAGCATAGACTAGGCTAGTCTATCACATACCCCATCCCATCAGATTGGTATCAAAGCATAGTTAAAGATTTGTTGGACTGTGTATGTCTCTATATACTGGTGAATCAGTAGGGGAGAGAAAAATGGTCACTAATGTAGAGCTGGCTAGGGAGGTAGAAGAGCAGAAAGAGAAGAATAGACTCCTTGAGGAAGCTATGAGTGAGATAAGGGATAAACTACAGGAAGTGGTGGATCAGAGGACACAAGGACCTTGGGGTGAAGACACCAAAGACAAAGGCAAGAAAACCATTGACATAGATGACATTATACCTGAACCAGATCCCTTGTTTAATGAAGAACCTTTTGTGAAGGCTATTAAGGCTTTGAACACCAAAGCTTTTGAAGGATTACCACATTTCAGTGGGAGGATGGACATCAACACTGTTATGGAATGGATTGAGGGCATGGAAAACCACTTTGAGTGTGAAGGAGTGATAGAGGCTCAAAAGGTTAAAGTTGCCAAATCAAGATTAAGGGGAGCAACTTTGACATGGTGGAAGTACCTGCAAGAAGAAAGAGTTAGCATGGGGAAGCTACCTATTGCCAATTGGAAGGCCATGGTGAGTAAGATCAAAGAGAACTATTTACCAGAGGATTATGAAGTCCAACTTCATAAGAAGAGATAGGGTTTGAAGAAAAAAGACCTTGATGTGACCTCCTACACCGAAGAATTTCAAAAACATTGTCTTAGATCCAAAGTCTAAGAAGATGAATCTATTAAGGTGGCTAGGTATCTAAGCGGCCTAAAGTGGAACATTCAAGAGGAGATAAGCATGTGGACTCCTACTACTGTTCAAAAATGTCATTAGCTTGCTATCAAGGTGGAAGAGAGGAACAAAAGGAAAGGAGACTCCAATAACAGGGGTAGAGGCAGAGGTAGAGAACAAGTGAATCACTGAGGTGGTTACCAAAGTAAGGCAAATGAGCAGAGGAACCAAGGAGAAGCCAAGTTGACTGAACATGGCAGTGAAACCAATCTTAGAGGGGGCCATTCTAGAGGAAGAGGTGTACAAGGTGGTCCAAGTAGGGGTATAGGTACTGGCAGAGGTAACTCCTACTTTGCAACTATGAAGTGTTACAATTGTGGTCAATTGGGACACTCGGCATGTAGATGCCCTGACAAGCCTACATCATCTAATAGTGGAAAGAGGGTTGCTTATGCACATGAAGACTCTTCAAGTAGCAAGACACCTAAAGTGGACCATATTGAATTAGAGACTAGAGAAAATCTGATGTTCAATAGGGTCTTGATGAGACAACCAGTCAAGAATGAACCTAAGCATAGGAGAGCATTGTTTAGGGTGAGATGCAAGATCCTTGGTAAAGTTTACAAGGTGATAGTTGATTCAGGCTCAACTAATAACATAATATCAGAAGAGGTAGTTAGGAGGTTGAAACTTACAAGGATACCCCACACTAACCCATACAAGGTGACATAGTTGAACCATGAGCAGAGTGTGCTGGTCAATGAACAGACTTGGGTAGAGTTTTCTATTGGAGGATACAAGGATAAGATCCTTTGTGATGTGTTACCTATGGATGCCTGTCACCTATTACTAGGTAGACCCTAGCAATTTGATAGGAAGGTGATCTATGATGGAGAGGTGAACTCCATTTCATTCAAGAAGGATAGCAAGACCTTCAAGATTCAGTCTTTGATAGAGAATGAAGAGGGAACTTCAAGAACACCTAGTGTCTTATTGGCTACTGGTAAGAAATTCTTAAACTTTCTACATGAGGAGGAGATAGTGAAGTGTGCCATCTTTGTGAAACCAAAGGAGGAAGAAGACAAGTTGCAGGCAGAAGTACCCAAGGAGGTGAAGCAAATGTTGTAAGAGTATAAGGATATAGTGAGTGATGGAATACCTGCAACACTCCCACCAAGAAGGTCTATAAGTCATCAAATAGACTTTTCTCTCAGAGAATCCCTACCTAACAAGGCAGCATATAAGCTCACACCTAATCAAAATAAGGAAGTAGCAAGGAAAGTGCAAGAGTTATTGGAACAAGGATAGATTAAGAAGAGCATCAGCCCATGTGCAATCCCGGTAGTGCTAGCATCAAAGAAGGGAGGCAAGTGGAGACTTTGCACTGACTCAAGGACAATCAATAGGATCACCATAAGGTATAGGTTTCCTATTCCTAGAATAGAGGATTTGATGGACTGCCTAGGAGGTGCTATGCATTTTACCAAGTTGGACCTTAAAAGTGGTTATCACCATATTAGAATCAAGGAGGGTGATGAGTGGAAGACTGCTTTCAAGACCACAAAGGGACTATATGAATAGCTTGTGATGCCATTTGGACTCCCCAATGCCCCAAGCACCTTCATGAGGTTGATGAATGAGGTGTTAAAAGATTTCACAAGCAGATTTGTGGTGGTGTACTTAGATGACATTCTCATCTATAGCAAAACCAAAGAGGAGCACCTTGAGCATTTGAGGTTAGTCTTAGAGAGGTTGCATGAGGAGAATTTATCCATCAACATAGAGAAGTGTGACTTCTTGAAGCAAGAGCTGGTCTACTTAGGATTTGTGGTGTCTAAGGGAACCTTGAAGATGGATCCAAGCAAAGTGAAGGCAATCTTGAATTAGCCTGCACCTAGAACAGGGACTGAAGTTACAAGTTTCCATGGTTTAGCCCAATTCTATAGAAAGTTTGTGAGGAAATTCAGTGGCATATGTGCACTAGTCCTTGACACCATAAAAGGAGGCCTTAAAACTAAGTTTAAATGGACTGAGCAGGCTAACAAAGCATTTGAATTGTTGAAGCAAGAAGTAGCCACAAAACCTATCCTTCTCCTACCTACTTTTGACAAGCTATTTACATGGGAGTGCGATGCAAGTGGAATTACAACAGGGGGTGTATTGAGTCAAGAAGGAAGACTTGTGGAATTTTTTAGTGAGAAGCTTAATGAAGCAAAGAAGTACTCAGCCTATGACCTAGAGTTGTATGCATTAGTGCAGTCTCTTAAGAAATGGAGGCATTACCTACTTCCAAAGGAATTTGTGGTATTCACAGACAACTAGGCATTGAGTTACATTAACACTCAAGAGAAGCTTAGCAATAGACATCTGAAATGGATGGAATATCTCCAGTCCTTCACCTTCACCATCAAGCATAAGAAGGGGCAACTCAACAAGGTGGCAGATGCCTTAAGCAGGAAGTTGTTGACAGTTCAAGAACTACAGTTATAGAGCATAGGAATAGAAGGTTTCAAGGACCTCTATGAAGGAGATGAAGACTTCTCATCAGCTTACAAGGTTTGCAAGGAGTTTGAGAACCATTTCCATGGTGAGTATGCAGATTACACTCTCCAAAATGGTCTCTTGTTCAAGGGTAATTAGTTGTGTGTACCAAGAGGATCCATGAGGGAAAACCTCATCCAAGAGAAACACAATGGTAGTTTAAGTGGACACTTTGGAGTCAACAAAACCTTGGATTTAGTACAGAGGTACTACTATTGGCCAAAGTTGCCAAGAGATGTGAAGAGGTATGTGGAGCAATGTGGTGTGTGTCAAAGAGCAAAGGGAGGATCAAGCAATGCTGGTCTCTATCAACCACTGTCGGTCCCAAATAGGCCTTGGGAATGTATAAGCATGGACTTTGTAGTAGGACTTCCCAAGACAAAGATAGGTATGGACAACATCTATGTGATAGTAGATAGATTTTCCAAAATGAGCCATTTTATTCCATGTAGGACTACACATGATGCAAGATATGTTGCACATCTCTTCTTTAAGGAGATTGTTAGAATTCATGGAATCCCTTTAAGCATTATTTCAGACAGGGACAACAAGTTCATGGGCCATTTTTGGTAAACATTATGGAGGAGACTAGGAACTAACTTGTCATTTAGCTCAGCTTACCATCCACAAATAGATGGTCAAATTGAAGTTATCAACAGGGTGTTAGGCAACTTGTTGAGGTGTTTAAATAAGGAGTATGGGCAGACATGGGACCTAATCATTCCTCAAGAAGAGTATGCATATAATGACAGTGTGAATAGGACCACTGGTAGAAGTCCTTTTGAGGTTGTGTATGGCAGACATCCAAGGGGAGTATGTGAGTTGAGAGACCTTGGTACTTTGGAGATGAAGAGTGGGCAAGCAGAGGACTTCACTCAAACCATCAAGGAAGTCTAAGAGCAAGTCAAGAAAGCCATCCTTGAATCCACTCAAAAATTGAAAGCAAAAATGGATGAGAAAAGGAGAGACGTTCAATTCAAGGTGGGTGACTATGTGATGGTCCATTTGAGAAAAGCTAGGATGCAAAGTGGTAAGCCTACCAAACTACAAATGAAGAGGGTAGGACATTGTAGAATCCTACCAAACTTACAAGGTTGACCTGCCTTTAGATTTGGCTATATCACCAATCTTTAATGTAGTTGACCTGATCATGTACAGGGGTGAGATAGAAGGGCAGACTGAGAGCCAAGCCAAGGTACTGCAGGACCTAGATGTTAATGTCTTACCACAGGTGAAGAAGCCTATAGAAGAGGAGATCTTGGAATCTAGGGTGAAGAAGTACACTAGACACCAGGTATACATGGAGCACTTGGTAAATTGGGCAGACCAACCTATATCTGAAGCAACTTGGGTGGAGGAGAGCAAGTTCAAGACACTTGGCATAGACCCGGCTCTCATCTCTTCTTCTATTTCTTAGTTGTGTGTAGAGGGGGAGTATGGTGTAGGAGAACCCTTCCAAACTTTTCCTCTTTCTTTGTTTTGTTGTTGTTTTGCTTCTTTTGAAGCCATTGTACATAAAATAAAGAGCCATGTGCTCATTGGTCATAGTTAAGGTCCTAATTGAGTTCTTAGGGTCTTAAGTCAAGATTGAGGATTTCTTGGAAATAGAGGGTATGTGTGCTTTTGAGGAGTTTAGGGGTCCTTCATAGCATGGTGGTGTCCTTAGGTTGGCCCAATGTGGGTCTAGGAGAAAAGAAAAACAACATTGGGAAAGTTGCTCAAAAGTTACAAAAGTTGCATGACAACTTTTAAAAGTTGTCAAGCAACTTTTCCACCATGAGATCAAAACCTTTAGTTTGGCATGGAAAACCCTAATTTTGGCACACTAACCAAGGTATGGGTAGTATAAGATGTTTAAAACCCTAAAATATAAAAAAAGTTAATCATTGTTGTACGGCCCAAGTAAGGAAAGCTTGACTGTGACTGTTTTGTTGGTTACCACTCAGTTTGAATGAAGCAACCAAGCAAATTAATGGTTTTATTTGTGTGAAAAACTATGTGGAATGTTTCCTATGGTGTAAATACTTTCATTGTGAGAAATTAGATTAGGTTTTTATTTGTAGGTTGCGTGTGTTTGTAAATAGTTTGTAAATTGCCTTCTCACTGTCCAGTTTTGGATTGGTTTGAGTAAATGGATGCATAACTCCATTACCCATTATGGAATCACCATGAAACCATGGGGAATGAGAGTGCAGACCTTGTACCATAGTTAAATACAAGAAGGGCCCTTGAAAATGCAGGGATGTCATATAAAGACCCAGTCCTAGGCGAGACTGAACAGTGCCCAGCTAGGAAAGGTCAAGTTGCAGAGGTCTTGGAGAGCAAGGTTGGTCAGAGGAGAGTGCACCCTTTAGAGGAGGTGTAGAGGAGTGAGTGAATCATAATTGGTGTGAAGGAGGAGCCTCCACCAATCTAGACAAGGTGGCTAAAACTCAAAACATTCACTGTGACCCAAGCAGACCCTAAAAACCCTCACAAAACCCTTAAAAACCCCAAAATTTTCCCAAGGCACTATACGGTCACTTGGAGGCCCAAAACTAGAGAAATCCTTGAGCCCTTGTAAAATGAATGGTAGTCCATTTTGGGAGTTTGGGCAGTTTGTGCATCATTTGTGAGAGGGAGCCCTAAAGGACTGGATAGGAGGCCTAATTGGTCCTAATCCTTGTAGCCCTATTTGAAGGCAAAAACACAAAATAGTGAAATTGGTAAGGGGTTGGAATCTTGAAACCTCTTGGGGGCACATGAATGGGTGGAAAAATCATGAAATTGACCTAGCCTATCCTTGCTAGGACCTTGGAAGGTGTGGAACAAGCCAAGCCCTTATTAGCCATAGTAAGGGATTTTGAGTCTCATGAGTAGGTGAGACCTTAGGAGTAGCATTGCAACTCATTGGTGGGTGGATTGGGAAAGGTCAGGGGATTCCTCAAGCAGGGGAAGTCCTAGAGACCCTAGGGTGTGAAGTGAACACCAGGTGATCCAAGGGAAGGATCCAAGAGCATAGACTAGGCTAGTCTATCCCATACCCCATCCCATCATTTTCACTTACCAAGTTTTCAAGAAAGCAGAGGAAGTGAATCTAAGGTGATCAAACCTCCTACAAATCAAATTCGAGGTATTTACATCAATCTCAACACATTGTTAAACTGGTTTACTGATCTTATCTAGTTGCCATTATCTACTAATTATAAAGCGTCTGTCGTTTGAAATCCTGAAACCCTAAGGACTCTTTGCTAGTTTTTATCTAAAATCCACAATGGCGCCCAAGATCCAAGGTCCCATAGTTTTCAAGAATGTATAAAAACCCTCACTAAAATACTCTTTGACTCCCAAAGTCGCTTTTGAAACAGATGACAAAACTGCCTTTTCACTCATCCTAGACAGAGTGTTACTAGTTGAGGATGTGAGATTATTCACCAAATGTCGTGTTGAAGAACTCGGTCATGTTGAAATCAAAGACACCTATGATGAGCTGTGTACCGATGGTAAATTGAACAGCAAGTATGAGCACATTGAAATCAAAGGATTAACTTAAGCCCTAACCTATCCCCATGTGTTCAAACCCTAGTGGGTCAAGTTTGTTCTTAGTAGAGTTCATGATGATTTCATGTGGCTAGAAGAGCAACCATTTAAGATTACTAAGGAAATCATTCATCTGATTACTAGTTTCCCTATCTATGATCATGCCTGAGCCCAAAAGATGATATCACAGAAGGAATTGATCAGTTTAACCAGAGTAGAATCTGATTGCAGAGGATTGAAACTGAATAATGTCACAGATGAAGAATAAAAATTTGCCATTAGAGTAATAGGTTACTATTTCTTCCAATCGGCAAGGGAAAATAGTGTTCCCTATGTAGCAGTAGACCTAGCCTACAAAATTATGAAAAAGGGAATGAAAATTGACCTATGTGAGGTGTTGCTAAAGAACCTATTTGAAAATCTGAAAACCATCAAGAAACCGAAGAAGAACAACTCGGCTAATACTCTAAAGTTTGGATCATTACTGGTATGCATGTTTTTCTACTTTGAAAAATTCTTTCCATCAGTCGATAAAGTTGTTTGGGAACTCCACCGACCAATCACCCATTAGATAAATGACTTCATCAAGAAGTTAGGTGATAATTTCAATGATATTATGGATGATTACTTCAGTAAATTTCAAGAGAAAATGCATAACAGATATAGGATTCCACCCCAGCTAGTAGAGAAATACAAAAATGATATATGTTTTGAAGTTGACACTGATTACTGTTAGGTGAATGTTGTGGAACCAAGGACTCAATCTTTGTCACCAAAGGGTTACAAGATTGATTTTGACATCACAAAATAGAAAATTGATGCATTTCTTACATTGCCTAGACATGCTACTGAGCTGAGGTATGGTACCTATGAGGAAGTAAAGGAAAAGGTAAAGATGAACATTGTAGTACCCAGAGCTACAAGAAAGGAAACAAAATTGATTAAGGCATTGTCAGAGAAATCTGGAGAAGAATCTTCCTCTACACCTGTCAAAGACACCATTGCCATTACCAAAGAGGAATCTGAAGCCCAAGAGGCAGCTATAGCATTGAGCACCGAATTGCCTAAGGGAAAAGTATTGAAGAGAAAGAAATAGGACACATCAAAGGCCTCACCGACTCCACCTCGAGTAAAGCAACCTAACACAAGAGCATCTACAGCCTCACCGAGTAAGAAAACAAAAAGTGTTACTGCTCCCAAGGTAACAAAGACATACAAGAAATCTACTCGGAGACTCATTTTGGCAAAAGAGTAGTGATACCGAATCAGAGGATGCAAGAAAATTCCAGATTGTCAAGAGCAAGAAGGTAAATATACAGTGTTGAAAACTTATGTGCTAATCTGAAAGAATATGGTGGATTTGGAGGATTTAGATATGTCAAGTATGAAACCAAGAACAATGATGAAAAGAGACAAATTGAAGAAGCTATCATCTGCACACTTCTAAAGTTCCAGTTAGCTCCATTGGAACTAGCTAAGTCACTTCCCAATGAACTGTATCTGCACATTGATAATAGGTGGAAGTATGCAATGGACTCAGAGAAACAAATCAGAGAGAGAAGTCTGGTTCATCTCTTTCTTGACATGTCAATAGCTGAAATAAAGGAACATCTAACAACCTACAACTCAAAGTTTCTTGTCAAACAGAGAGCCTTAAAACTGATGAATGGGCTATACATTGAAGTTGAAAAGGAGACTAAAGCAAAGTGGCAGGAAATCTTCAAAATCAAGGATGTCGGTGAGCAAGCTATAGTTGAAATCATTGATGTCATCGAGCACGATCCTGATGTCACTGAGCAAGGTCCTGATGCTACCGAACAAGACCCTGCTGACACCATTCAAATAGATGAAGATTTCATGGATTAAGAGGCACCAGAACAAGAAATGATAGAAGGCACTGCATATGCAAAACTTGTATCTAGTGAATCAGTCTTGGAACAAGTTCAGCCTTATCCACCGGTCAAGCAACCTGTCTCAACCGAAACTCCTCAGGATACAGATCAAGGCACTGAAGGTCACAAGTCTATAGTAGGAGAAGGTACTACTCAAGAATAGACATCTCAAGCACCTTCTAACACTGAGACTGTTGCAACTGAGACACCAAGTACCAAGACATCGAAGGACTCTACAGAGGCTAAAGGAACCGATCAAAGTGTTACCTCTACCAAGCAACCTATCGAGGGTCATCAAGCCTCACAAGACCTTGTCTTAGTTCCATTGGTGAAAGGTAAAGAAAAGAAAATGAAAAAGCATAGTTTTAAAGTTGATTTGTCAAAACCAATAGTGTTGCCCAATATAGACATATCAAAATTGAAAGGGCAAGCACTCATTGATTTTGGTGAACTGTGCAAAGCAATGGCCGAACAAGAAAAGCAAATGGCCATTCAAAAGAAAAATAAAGTACTTCAAAAGGTAAAAGAACTCCTAATAGATATGCTACCTGAAACTATAGTATCAACTGATGCAGCCATCCACATTCAACTAGATGAACTCCTCACAAAGATAGAGACATCTGGAGTAGATGCATCAGAGTATTTGAGCAAGCTGAAAGACAAAGAGCTCACTGCAAAAATGATAGAAGAGGTACAAAAAGCTATAGCTATTGGCAAAGTTAAACTTGTCAAATTTATTGCTAAGTTGACTCCTCAACTCAAGCACTTTCTTTATCTATTTCAGAAACTCTGCACATTTTCTTTATTTATTAAAGACATTAAGAATAAAATAGAGGCAATTGAGAAAGAGATCACCAATCTCTCAAGCAAGTTGACCGCAGAGCCAAATTTAGTTCAGAATTTTTATACAAGGTTACAATAGCTCATGGCTCAACAATTGGACTTAAGAAATGAAGAACACAAGATCAAGATGGACATAATGACCCTTCAGACATTATTCCTTCCACATCTTTCATCGGTCCAAGAATAGATCAACTGAGCCACATACTTATCTACTACTCAAGAGGGAAGCACTCTAGATGGCTTAATATCACTATTGGCTGATATTCAAGCACAAAATTCTTTAATGGACAGTGTAAAGGATGCACTCTCTGTCGCTCTCACTGAAGCCCGGACCAAGTACAAATCCATTTTTGACCAGTTACCACCCCCGAATGGTAATTAAGTTTTTATGTTTGTCAAAAAGGGGGAGTAATATGTTACAGTACTAAGGGAATGATACAGTAATATGATACAGTCTTGGGGGAGTAATACAATATATTTGGGGAGTTATATAGTACTGAGAGAATGGTATAGTATTCGAAGTATAGTATACAGGGGGAGTACACCGAGCAGTAAACAAAACACTAAGAAAAGCACACAGAACAGATCACCAAGCATGAAAAATCAGAGTTTTGTACAGTATATCGATAAGGGGAGTATATCTGATATATTATATTATTGACTATTGTATATACTGTCAATATAGTCAAATTTTACAAGTATATAGATTTTTGAGTTATAACTTTGAAAGTAGTTTTTTTCAAACATCTCAACTAATGTCAAAAGGGGAGATTATTACTACTTATCAGATTGCCATTAGTTTTATGTCAAAGTTATACTATATACTCTAGTCAGTTATCTATTACCGAGATATTCAGTCGGTATGCACAGTCTAGTCAGTTACAGAAGAAAGCAGTCACAAAACGCAGTATACACCAAACTGTCTACCAAGTATCTTTACATGTCTACCGAGCAACAAAGATGACACATCGAGTTGATATACACCAAGTGAAATGTGTTACCAAAGTCATTGAACCTAGACATGCATATGAAAACGTGTTACAAGATCGAGGCACATCTAACCATTATCACATTGGAAATTGCACTTAAAGATTGTGTATGATTTTGAGGTCATCTAACCAATGAAATAATTTGCATGGTTATTCATTCAATAAATCATGTTTGTAAGATCGAAGCAATGAAAGGATCACTGTCATAAGAGATCTATTTATACAGCATGAGCTAAGAGTTAAAAAGGTGTGTGCATGAGTGTAAGAAGACTGTTACAGAGACACAGAGGTCACCGAGAAGGTTTTTAGAGAACAGTCAAAGAACAGAGTAAACAAAAGGGTTTACCGAGTTACTCTATGGGTTATCGAGGTATGCTATAAGCAAGGTAATCTTATTCTGAGCACATAGAATCTTCTATAACATTCCAGATGTAAAGTTGCAGATATTTGTAATGATTTTATTGTAATATTGTGAAGTTGTAAGAGAAACCTTTAAGAAGGTAAAAGACTCTAATCAAGTCTATAAATTGTAAAGCCTCTAACTAGGTGCAGCATTTAGATGAAGTGTTGTAAAATCCTTTAGCAAGGTAGATCTAATAGATCTTGATACTCCTAATAGGGTAAGCTATCAGAAATAGCTAAACATGTAGCTCTAACCGAGCACTCTTTATTATTGCAGTAGTGAAGTTGTGGGTGCCATCCCCACCGTAGTTTTTCTCTCTAACCAAGAGTTTCTACATAGCCAAAATATATGTGTTATGGAGTGAATCATGTATGATTGTTATCTATTTGTTTTAGCTTTATATTATGTTTTTGTACTATTCGGTTTATGCATAATAGTAAAGTTATTATTGAAGAAAAGTTTTGGAGTACTGATTCACCCTTCCTCTCTCAGTACATTAGCTTTCCATATTGGGCCTAGCAGTGTATCTACACCAATGGTACTCCCTAGTATCTACACTATGTGTATGCACTTGTGTGGAGAACGAGGAGTGGGTTCTTGAATGAGTTGCCACTGCATGGGTAGACACCAGGTTCTGCAAAATTTTCCCCACTAGACACATTAGAGTAGTGGCCCACCCTTTTTTCGTCTGAACACTGTGATAGCTTCAGTGGAAGGGGATAGATGATTTTCCCCCCAAGACACTCACCATAAGGCTCCCATGGGATGAGATAGAAATCCTTGACATAATATAAGCTACTTGTAGCTTTCTGAGGAGAGGGTGATAGGATCATCCTTCTAGTCTTGGAGGCCCCTAGGTGTTCGCTCATGAAAAAGGCAAAATTAGTGAATACACCCCTCAAGGTGTCCCTACACTTGAGCTGATAGAGATTCCAAGTTGTGGGTTGAAGTTACTGCCATGAGAACATTGACCTTAGGATAAGAAAGTGTTTCATGTGTTTTCGATTGTGTTTAGACCCGTGGCAATTGGGTTGAATTTGGTCTATGAACATACACATTGGTCACATTAATTTTTATAGTATCACTAGTTGTAAAAATCTATGTATATGTGTTTCTATATATGTATTTATGTACATGTATGTGTTTATGTGTGTGTATGAGTACATGTGTGTATGTGTATGTTGGTGTATGTGTATACATGTATGTTTGTATATGTATGTACACACATGTGTGTGTATGTGTGTGTTTGTATATGTGTGTATGTGTGTATATGTACATGTGTGTGTGTGTGTGTATATGTGCATGGATGTGTGTATGTACGAGTATGTGTTTATATGTATGTGTATGTGTGAGTATATATGTGCATGAGTATATATGTGTATGTGTGTGTATGTGTGTGTATGTATGTGTGTATGCATATGTGTATGTGTTTGTGTGTGTACATTTGTGTGTGTACATTTGTGTGTGTATGTATATATACATATGTATGTGTATGTATATGAGTATGTGTGTATGTGTATTTATGTCTACATGTGTGTATGTGTGTATGTGTGTATGTGTGTATGTATGCATGTGCATGTGTGTGAGTATGTGTGTATGTGTGTGAGTGAGTGAGTATGTATGTGTATGTGCATGTGTATATGTATATGTGTATGTGTGTATGAGTGTATGTGTGTGTATGTAAGTTTATGTGAGTGTATGAGTGTGTGTATGTGAGTGTATGTGTATGTATGAGTATGTGTGTATGAGTGTATGTGTGTGTATGTATGTGTGAATCTATGCATGTATGGGTGTGTATGTGTGTGTATGTACGTGTGTGTGTATATATGTATGTGTGCGTGTGTGTATGTATGTGTGTATGTGTGTAAGTACGTATGTGTTCATGTGTGTATGTGTGAGTATATATGTGCATGAATATATATGTGTATGTGTGTGTATGTATGTATGTATGTGTATGTGCATCTACATGTGTATGTGAATGTGTGAGTATGTGTGTATGTATGTATGTATGTATGTATGTATGCATGTATGTGTATGTGTGTGAGTATGTGTGTATGTGTATGCATGTCTACATGTGTGAGTATGTGTATGTATGTATGAATGTATGTATGTATGTATGTATGTATGTTTATGTGTGTGAGTATGTATGTGTATGTGTGTATGTGTATGTGTATGTGTGTATGTGTGTATGAGTGTATGTGTGTGTTTATGTATTGTGTATGAGTGTATGTGTATGCATGAGTATGTGTGTATAAGTGTATGTGTGTGTGTATGTGTGAATGTGTATGGGTGTCTATTTGTGTGTGTATGTATGTACGTGTGTGTGTGTATGTATGTGTGTGTGAATGTGTGTGTGTATGTATGTATGTGTGCATGTGTCTATGTGTCTATGTATGTGTGTGTGTATGTGTATGTATGTATGTATGTATGTATGTATGTATGTATGTGTATGTGTGTATGTGTGAGTATATGTGTGTGTATGTTTGTATGAGTGTATGTGTGTGTGTGTATGAGTGTGTGTGTGTGTGTGTGAATGTGTGTAGGTATGGGTATGTATGTATGTGTGTGTGTATGTGTATGTGTATGTGTATGTGTATGTGTATGTGTATGTGTATGTGTATGTGTCTGTGTATGTGTATGTGTATGTGTCTGTGTATGTCTGTGTGTGTGTGTGTCTATGTATGTGTATGTGTATGTATATGTGTATGTGTGTATGTGTATGTGTATGTGTATGTGTATGTGTATGTGTATGTGTATGTGTATGTGTATGTGTATGTGTATGTGTATGTGTATGTGTATGTGTATGTGTATGTGTATGTGTATGCATGTGTCTATACTGTGTATGTATGTGTATGTGTATGCATGTGTATATACTGTGTATGTATGTGTATATGTATGTGTGTGTTTGTGTATATACTATGTATATTTGTATGTATGTATGTGTGTGTATGTGCATCCATGTATATGTGTATGTGTATGTGTATGTTTGTGTATATATTGTGTATATATGTATGTGTGTGTGTCTACATGTATGTATCTGCATGTATGTTTTTGTGTTTGCATGTATGTATCTGCATGTATGTCTATGTGTCTGCATGTATGTGTGTATATGTGTATATTTATATTTAAAGTTGGGTCCAATTGACTTGACATATATGTGCATGTGGGCATGTGTATTTAGGGGTCTATAGATTTCGATTGCTTCTCAATAGAAATTTATCCAATGGGCAATAAAAGGACTAGATTACAAAAGTATGATCAAATAAAAGAGACAAAAAAAGGGATACAACACCTGCTCAAGAACAAGTTCCCATTGACGATGAAGTGGTCCCGATTCAGGAAAGAGCAGAAATTGGTCCTAGTCAATCTAGAATTTTTTTCTTTGGTATGTCCAATTTGATGGAGATGGATGAAGATGCTCTTTTCAATGAGATTTCAGTTGAGGATATGGTACCAAAAAGCACAATAAAACAAAAAATTTTGGGATGAATATTTTCAAGATAAATATCTAATTGGAAGAGCATAATTGTTTGCAAAGTTATTTAGGAGAAAATAAATGACCCTCATTTTGGAAACAGAAGTGCACGGTGATGTGGAGGAGGAAAGGGGGAAGGATATTGAGACAAAAATGGAGACTGAGAAGGATGAGAATGTTGATGAAAAGGAAGAAGGGGGAAACTCTGAAAACCCTCACTCTAACCCTATGGGCTTGGATAGTAGGAATATCGCTCTGTCTAAGGAGGAAGAAAACCCTAACTCTATGGGCACTGAGTAGGGTAGGGATTTTGTGAATACAATTCTGAATACTGCCCGTAACTGTGCTCTGGACTCCTTCAATTTCTAGAAATGGGTTGTTGACAACATTACTAGTATGCAAAGTAAACAGAGGGATCTGGAAAATAAGATAAATAATTTGATTAAGGATACAAATTCTGGGAAAAGTAATGAGGAGACAGAAACCAGTGAAGTTGAGGAGGAAGTTGTTACAAGACATAGAAAACCTCTTGTGATTCATGTTAGAGAAAAATCATGTTTTTGTGTTGATTGCATTGAAAACAATGTCAGAACATTAGAGATGGATTTGTTTCACAATGGGAGATGAAACAATTTGTCACAATGCCTCCTTTTGAAGAAAGTGACATTGTAGATATTCATGACCCTATATTTTCAGTTGATTATGAACATGTTTTTGATTTAGTTGTGTTAGGTACACTTGCATTTTATTTAAATATCCTTGCGCATTTTCATGTACTTTGTTTAAATTTTAATTCTTTTTACATTCTACCATACACTTTATAATTTAATTGTTTGTAATTTGTCGTGTATAGGTGATATTTTTTATGTGCTTGCAGATCTTGACAATGTAGAAGGTGTTGACAATTACCTACTATGATGCACAAAACCAAATTGTAAATTGTCACTGATGCTGATGGGCAACAATATCCCACTAGATCAAATGTTGTTGAAGGTACTTATTATCAACAAATGAAGATAGATAACAATGGTGTTACATTTACTGAATACATGACCAACCAAAAAGTTTTGCATTATAGTCATTTAGTTATAGCAACAAAATTAGATTTTGAAACTTTACAAAAAAGAGGTCGTGACCCCCAAAAGTGGAGGTTGCCTATCGAAGATAATGAAAGGATATTAGAGATAGTAAAAGATAGAAAGGATCCAAATTTTATGTACCATGAGCTCACTTATTTTATTATAACAAGTGGACTCATGTATTTTTTTGACCATGATACATGTCTATATATGCATATATATGTATACATATATGTGTGTGTGTGTGTGTGTGTGTGTGTGTGTGTGTGTGTGTGTGTCTATATATATATATATATATATATATATATGTATGTATGTACTATTTTTTTTATCGTCATACATATGTACGTATGTACATTCAAGATAGTTTTTGGATCGCTATACATATATACATATGCACAGACATGTACATTTGAGTATTTTTTGCAACATATGTACACATGTACACATATACATATACATTCGATTTATTTTAAATTATATATATATATATATATATATATATATATATATATATATATATATATATATATATATACACATTTGAGTGTATTTGTTGCAACTACTTTGAAATCAAAATTTGCACAATTTGAGTTAATTTGTTGCATGATATCTTATAATGATTTGAATCACTTAGTTGAATTGAATTAATTAATTGATTTGAATTGATTCGATTAATTAATTTGATTTAATTTGATTAAATCATTGGATGTAATTGAATCACTTAATTGAATTGATTTAATTAATTCATTGGATTGGTTTGAATCACTTAATTGAATTGTTTTAATTAGTTCATTGGATTGATTTGAATCACAACTGATTAATTTGTTGGATTGATTAATTGATTGGATTCATTAATTCATTGGATTGATTAATTGATTTGAATTAGTTTGATTAATTCATTGAATTGGTTTGAATTGGCTTGAATTAATTTGATTAATTCATTGAATTGATTTGATTAATTGATTTGATTAATTAATTTGAATTAGTTTGACTAATTCATTGAATTGAATTCAATTGATTTGAATTAGTTTGATTAGTTCATTGAATTGGTTTGAATTGATTTGAATTAATTTGATTAATTTAGTAAATTCATTTGATTAATTGATTTGAATTAATTTGATTAATTCAGTGAATTTATTTGATTGATTGATTTGAATTAATTTGATTAATTCATTGAATTGAATTGACTTGATAATTTGATTAATTGATTTGAATTAGTTTGACTAATTAATTGAATTGATTTGAATTGATTTGATTAATTTAGTGAATTAATTTGATTAATTGATTTGAATTAATTTGATTAATTCATTGAATTGGATTGATTTGATTTGATTAATTGATTTGAATCACTTTTTTATTTGAATTGATTTGATTAATTTAATAATTAAATCAACAATTCAACTAACTAAATCAAATCAACAATTAACAATTCAATTAACTAAATATCAAGATTTATCATCTAGAATAACATGATCAATTCTATGTAACTTGAACTAATTATAAAAATATAACATAGACACATAGACATGTGTAATAAACAAACAAATAATCTCATCAAACAAGTGTGTCCGATAGGTATATAATCTCATCAAACAAGTGTCAAATACATATATGTAAACAAAAGTGCATGCATTATACATATAATCTCATGAAACAATGATAATGTATAAACTAAGTCGGTCGACCCTCCATTGATCCATGTCCTGAATGTTGTCCCTACACAAGAAAGTACACACAAGCACATGTATATATAAGCACATGAAAATATTATCTAACTATAAGTATGCAAATTTTACTTCAACATAAGTACATGCAAATTTTACATGGTCTGATCCATCATCTGCACCACTAGACTGTGCATGGGCCACAGATATCCAAGATGAAGAACTCAAATGTGGTCCACGAACCTGGATCATATATAATTCAAAATTAAAATTGTGTTGACTAACAATTTTGAAGTTGAAATCCACTATTTAAAATCAATTAAATAATATGACCTTACAGAAAAAAACAATGTGTACCTAACTGTGACCATGTGCAGAAGCAGAAGGAGGTTGTTGATGCATAGCCAAGCAACAAACAAGGTGATAACCTTCTCTCACCCACAACTACTATGTCCAAATCAATTTTTTTTGTTTGTTCAAGGTGTCAAACAACACTCCTACCAAGTTCTCAACTTACACAACAATTTGTGTGATCAGATCCATACCGGTTTAGTATCTTTCGATACTGGTGGGATGAAAACACTCTACCCTTGTGTAAATGGCAGACAATATTCCAATACCAGTGGGATGGAAACCTATTGGATTTTGTCTATTGGTGGTCCAACCAACATAAAACATCCATAATATTTGACTGTAAAATGTGTTAGGGGGTACTTGTCTCACAACTGTCCTATTTGTCTAGTAGCCCTACCGGTTGAGTTCTCCACACACAACTTAATAAACTTGCAATGGATAAGAAAAACCAAGGGAAGATTCAAACACCCTTTATCAAGTTACAAAACTCCCCAAAGGTTGACTCTAACCCCAAGTTTGAAAGGTCTATATTCTTACTATCCTTCCAGACCTAATTAAACCAATTAGGCCTAATTTCCAAAACAAGCACCCTTTGTATTAGTCCCTTGACTAAACCAAAACTTTTACAAGGTGGGGTAAGGTTTCAAACCACCAAATACAATGTTTAAGGAATTTATCCCATCTCCTTTGTCTACTACAAGTGATTTTCACTTACACAGTTCAGGCGGTCACATAGAGAAGCCCACCTAGGGTCAATTTAATCTATTCAGACTTGGAGCCTCCCTATAAACCAACACAAAAATATTATGGTACAATGGACCCTCTAACATTTTCCCATGGGTTATTTGGTCCTTTGGTGAAAATATCAGATTAAGGGCATCTTTACAGTGAAACCCTAGGTGTTAGCAGGGTTTGTGATCAGTTCGGATAGGGTTTGATGGATCTCTACAACCTGATTGCTACAAGACCTCAAAATTGATTAAAATTAAAGGTAAGAGACTTCCCTAACTCATCCAATTGGTTTCAGGAATCCACCAATCCATACCGGTCAGAAGAGAACATCAAACACACAGAATTTCAGAAAACTCCAAGTATATTGTATTGCTCCAAACTCCAAAACATCACCAATTTCAACAACTTCAACAAAAACACCAACAACTAAGACAACCCTAGAATCAATCCAAGTGGGCCTAATATACCCTCCCTAATGGTTTCCAACCACTTTTCAAACTTTGGAACCATTGGAGGATTAGTTACCCCTTTTTACAACATTTTTAAATGACAACAAAAGTTGTCAACTTGAAGTTTTCAAATTTGGTGACTCCAAGGTGTATTCAGACTATTCCAAGGATTGGTCTGATGTTTCTAAGACCAATATTTATTTTCCTGACTCATGCCTAGACTCCTACTTGTTAGGAATCCCACAGATACTCAGAGGGGAGGTGAATCAGTATCTAACTAGTGAGTAGAATTTCTTGAATTAAAACATGCAGAACATATTATAACAGTGTACCGGTATGCAAGAAATAATGCAATAAATAGAATCAAGAACATCCACATGAAAAGCAAACCATAACACAAGGTTTTAATGAGGAAACCCAGTGTGGGAAAAACCTCGGTGGGATTTGTGACCCACAATATTCACTCACTTGCCAATAAGAGAATATTACTTACAATAGGGGCTTGCACATGCAGGAAGGCCAACTGCCTAGAGCTCACTGCTCAATGGGAAGTCTCACTGACTTACAATGAGGATTATACAAATCCAATATCTTGTATTGCTTTACAATAGCATCTATAATGCCTGATCCAATACCGGTTGCTGCTCTGCTTCTTACATAAACCCTTAGCCTATATTTCGCATAATAGGTCTACCTAATAATTTCCTTAATGCTTCCTCACTCATACCAAATGTCTACAATGATCTCTTTTATATATAAGAGTCATTTTATAATTTTCCAAGTCAGCTTACAAAGTTTTTACAATAATAAACAAAATATAATATAACAAAATCCTGTCAGCCTCTATGCTGGTATACTTCTTTTCTTTGTGCCGGTGTTGGTGTCCTGAGTGCCGATGTAGAGTGTGATCTATTGATGCTGGTATAATGCCTTTTTTGGTGCCATAGGATTGCAAGGTTGCCATCAATGACAAAACCTTCAATCACATACAATGTCTCATTGGAGTGTGCATATGCCAACAATCTCCCCCTTTGGCATTGATGGCAACACTCATGAGAAATTTCAAAAATGTATCCAAAAATGTGAAGTCCAAAAATGTTACCAAAAATGTGTGTGCTCCCCCTGAGCATATTATTCCTGTGATATTGAATTTTCTCATCCCACTACTCCCCCTTTGGCATCAATGACAAAGGTTATCAAGATGTCAGTAGAGTTTGTAGTTTCAACCTTGTAACTGGGTGGTTACAATTTGAAAAAGATCTCCCAAAATCAAGTTTATACTATCCATAAACTTCTTGCTATCCTTTATTGTTGTCTCTATTGTCTTCATTGTACTAGTGAGATGCTGCAAATGCTCTACCAGTGTTTTTTGTCCCTGTATTAGTGCCTCGGATACTTCCTTCTGTAGTGATGCTAGGTAGTCCAATCTTGGACTTAGTTTTAATCTCAAATGTTTTGCCTTATTAACTATTCTTTCTCTCTCTCTCTCTTTCCAATTTAAGTAAATCTTCTTCAAAATTTGTTATCTTCTCCTCAAAAATTGATAGTGTATCAAGTGAGTTAACAAAATTGTCTGCAAGTTTATTGATCTCATCTTGTACCTTGCTCATCTTTTTGTCTATATCTACAGTCAAAAAGTTTGTCTTACAGGTGTCTTTGTACAGAGTTTTGTACTCTTTCAATAAATTACACAATTCTAGTAGAAGTGTGTCAAAATTTCTATTACACTTCTTTATTTGCTCATCAAAGAATTTATGCTTTTCAATTTCTACTTTATCCTTCAATGACTCTTCCTTTATTTTCTCAATGTTTTCTGTGATATATTTACATAGTGTATCAAGTTGTCCTAAAGAATCTTTATTATCTATATTATAGTTAGGAGCAATTACCTTCAAAATTGGTATGGTATCATCAATTGCTTTATAAGCTTGTGAGCTGCAGTCTGTTATCTTTTTGATTGAATCTAATAGTACCTCAGTCACATTAGTTGATTTGTAGCCTGATGATGAACCAACATTCTGAGTAGCGCTGGTGGAAGTAACCAAGCTTGTATTGACCTCTAGTAGGTCTGTTTGTGTCTGCATTTCTTTAAGCAATGGTTTTTCTATTTCTCTAGTTGCTGGTGGCACTGTTTCCTTATGTTCCTGTTCCTATTGTTGTTGTTCCTATTCTAGAGCCTTTTGCTCTGTTTGTTGCATTGTCTGAGTCTGAGTCTCTACCTTTTACTCTTTGTCTTCTGGTTTCTCCTATGTGTTTTCAGTTTGCTCAGCTACTGGAGGCTCACTAGCCATGTCAGTCTTATCAGTTATATCTTTGTCTACCACTATGTTGATCTTTTGAGTATCAACATCCACAGTATATAAGACTTCAAGATTAGGATTACCATCCTCTACATCCATACTCTCAGCTATTGGTTGATCTTCTATAGCTGTTGTTTTTACCGGTGGAGTAATCAAAGGAGGTGGGGGTAAGTTGTCTCTAACCTTGATACTAGGTGGTCTACCAACTTTACCTTTACCCTTGTCTCTATCTTTCTGATAAACTTTTATGGGTTTGGGGTTCCTGTATTCTTCTTGTTTTTCTTTTTCAACTAGGAATATATCCCATCCATTTTCTATTTCCTCATTCACCTCATTAACTCTTCCAACCATTAAAGCAATGTGTCAATGTGCAGTAGAAAATACTGACCGGTTGGCTTGAGCAATTAGGTCACCAATTTCTTTGGGTGAGTTTACCGGATATACAACAAGTATCTTTTCAATCTTTATTTTCTTGTCCAGTTCTATTACTGCTTGTCTTCTTGCTTCCAGTCTCTTAAATAGTTCATCTGTAATTTCATTGACTACTTCCATCAAAAACTTCTTATACATGTCCATATGCAATATAACACTATTTTCAACTTGTTCTTTTTCATCAGCTGTTAAAGTGTCATATATTTTCTCTATATTTTTCAATTTACCTTCCTTTGTAATTTCATTCAGCAGTATATCAAGAGGGGCCAAGTATTTGTTTGTCCTCTTCTTCTTTTTGGGTGTCAGTTTCTTCTTCTTTGGTGTAGCCTTTCTTACCGGAGATCTCACTGCTTGTTGTTTTCATCTTGTCCTCCTGGGTGAGGGTGTGGTTGCCGGTGAGGGATCTCTTTTCCTTACAACTCTTTTGAAAGTTGCAGGCATGTCACTCCCCGAAGAAGTACCTACCAATGATAGGTGAGTTTCAGGTTTTGGAGCTGCTAACTCATCCTCTGTTATACCAGTTTTCTTCAACACATCTTCTTTGATGGCCTTTGCTTGTCTGGAACCTTTCCTTACAACTGCCTCAACCTTTTTCACTCTTTTTTTTATTGTATTTTGCTTTCAATAGTTTTTGCACTACCAAATATTTCTTCCTTAGGTTCTCTAGGGGCTTCTAGAAGTGCTTTAGCATATGTTTCAATTATATGATCATTTGTTTCATAGCCCATCTCAGTTACCCAAACTGTCCTGGGATGACTGCTACCATTCAGATTTCATGCTTCTTGATTACAAAGCATATTTCATCTTTGTATTTGTCGACAATCTTTTGTGATAACCTGATTCTTTTCTTCATTTTGGCCTTTAATGCTTGAAAGAAGTCATGAATATTGTTTTCCTTGTCTTCTCCCATGTTATTGAATAGTTCTGTTAACTGTTTACCTACCGGTATATCATATCCAAGTTCTTTGTAGCCTATATCAGGAACCTATTTAGTTATATGTACCATCAGACATACTAATAGATTTCCAAACCTGAAAGTTCCTTTCTTGTCCTTCTTAATCTTTCCAAGATTGTCAATTAATTCATCCTTTAACCAATCACATATATCAATCTTTGCATTATCTGTGACCATATCATAAGCACTCTTAATGCATAAAATTGAAACTGAATTGAGTCTATTTGCATGAGTAGCTTTATACCCTAATATCATGCTGATAAATCTCACATTAATGTTTGTTACATCATTAACTCTTAGGGACCTTGTTGGCATATGCACACTCTAATGAGACATTGTATGTGATTGAAGGTTTTGTCATTGATGGCAACCTTGCAATCTTATGGCACTGGCAAAGGCATTTTACCGGCATCAGCAAATCACACTCAAGACACCAGCACCAGTACTCATGACACTGGCACCAACACAGAAGAAAGGAAGTACACCGGCATAGAGGCCGACAGGATTTTGTTATCTTATATTTTCTGTATTATTGTAGAAATGTGTAAGACAACTTGGCAAATTGTAAAATAACTCTTATATATAAAAGAGATCATTGTAGACATTTTGGATGATGTGTAGAAGATTTATAGGAAAATATTAGGTAGACCTATTGTGTGAAATATAGGTCAAGGGATATATGTAAAGAACAGAGCAGGAACTGGTACTGAATCAGGCATTATAGATGCTATTGTAAAGTAGTACAAGATATTGGATTTGTATAATCCCTATTGTAAGTCAGTGAGACTTTCCATTGAGCAGTGAGGTCTAGGCAGTTGGCCTTCCTGCATGTGCAGGCCCCTATTGTAAGTAATATTCTCTTATTGGCTAGTGAGTGAATATTGTGGGTCACAAATCCCACTGAGGTTTTTCCCACACTAGGTTTCCTCGTTAAAATCCTATGTTATGGTGTGCTTTTCATGTGGATGTTCTTGATTCTATTTATTGCATTATTTATTGCATACCGGTACACTATTATATTATGTTCTGCATGTTTTAAATTAAGAAATTCTAATCACCGGTCAGATTCTGATTCACCCCCCCCTCTCAGTATCTATGGGATCCCTAACAGACCTTTTGTCGAATGTTGCACCAGTTAGATTTGTAACTAGGTCATTAGATACCTTTTTGGTTTTATCTGGCCTTTTACCAGTGGTCGGTAACCCTGTGACAGCTTTCATAGCTTCCTTAGTGATTTTGTGGATTGCATCTAACCAAAAAAATTCACCATGTACCCTGCTTAAGACTATCCTAATCACATCCTTGGGGAATTCAGGAATGCTAAGGATCTTTGTAAATCCTAGAGTTTCAATGATCTTGTGTTCATCTTTTACATTGTCGGTTTTATCACATATCACAATTTTAAACATGGTTTTAATCTCTTCATCTCCTAGTTCCTCAATGTTGTAGTGGATGTACATTTTGGGGTCTTTAGCATAGACAACTCCCTTGGGAATTTGAGAAAAAGAACCTAAGGTATCATCTTTCTTTGCTACCTAGGGAACTAACTGAAATACAGGCCTAGGTCTTTTTATCACTTCAACAATAGTAGGGTTTGCTATATATTCAATTGCAGAGGTGGATGCCATGATAAAATATCTTTTGCTGCCTTTAGGATGGATGAATGCTTGGAGTGTTCTTGCCTCTTGCTCAAAATGCCTTATCTCAGAATCTTTGCGCTCTTCGTAAGTTTGAAATCTCGGTGAAATGGAATAGAGCCAAAACCTCAATTTTATAGTGTCTTTATGCCATCTACCACATTAAATGCATGTTAGTTAAGTATTCACTTAACATTGTCTAGCGGTAAAAAGTAATTTCCAGCTTCTTATCTCTAACCGAGGGAATAATAGCACATGTGTCATTAGATTGCCAAACCCTCAAGGAAACTTTCTTCAATTAGATGAAGAACTTCCTGCCGGTGGAGCACTGCTCTGTCCTACCAGTGACAATCACTCTATCCTACCGATGAAGCATTGATTTGTTCTACTGGTGGAGGAGTATTCCCAATATTTAGATCAGCTTTTCTAATCCATTGTTTTGAGAATTCTTGCTTAACCTCTTCAACTTTTTCTTTACCTTTCAAGCTAGAACTTTTGTTGTCTACTAGTGATCCTTTACTTCTACAGAATTTTGCAATATGCCCAATCTTGTTACATGCATAACAAGTTACATTATTCTTCTAAATAGCTTTCCCATAACCTATGCCGGTTTGTGTTCCACATTGATTAGATAAATGTCCAAATCTTCCACAAACATAACATCTCACTTTCATTCTACAATTTTTAGAGTTGTGACCAACTTTGTTGCATTTAGAACATTGACCGGTGGGTGTGTTGATATTCTGATAATTTCTAGATCTACATTCATTTTCTCTATGACCATACTTATTACAGTTAAAGCATTTTCCATTGAATTTATAAGCATTAGGTTGTCTTACCAGTTTGCTGTGATCCTGAGTATTTGCAGTACCGGAGCTTTCACCAACTTCAAAGCTCCAGAAGTGTCACCTTTAGGTTTTTTATTCTTCAGCAAGGTGCCAAGTTCCTCTGAGCTTTTTTTGAATTTTTCTTTATGTTGATTTGCAGTTTCTAGTTCTCTTTCTAAGACTTCTTTTTGTCTCATCAGTTCATTTGAGTCATTCTGAGTATGCATCGGATCTGTCTTCAACATGTCATTTTCATAGCTAAGTCTTGTGTTCTCATTTGCTGCATCACTTAGTCTTCTAGTCAATTCTTCTTCATTCTTCTTCCTATCCTCAATCTCTTTGCCAAATCTCATAGTCATATCCTGCATCTCATTCTTTGTTGTCATGTTCTCTTGTTTCAACTTGCTTATCATATCATTAAGTGATTCCTTTTCATCATTCTCATTTTGCAATTTTTCACAAAGTTCTCTTCTCTTATTTCTTGCAACAGTAAAATTTTCTTAAAGTGCCTGAATGATATCCTGATCTGCCCTTCAATCATCTTCTAGTTTGATATTTTTCAATTTCTCTGCATCATAGTCTGAAAGAGCTCCTTCAAGTTGCTTCATTAGATTTTCCATCTTTATCGGTGTTAAGATCTTCCTCAAGCTGTTAGGCTTTTGAAAATAGAGGACCAGGCTCTGATACCAATTATTAGGAATCCCATAGATACTGAGAGGGGGGGCTGAATTAGTATCTAACTGGTGAGTAGAATTTCTTGAATTAAAACATGCAGAACATATTATAATAGTGTACCGGTATGCAAGAAATAATGCAATAAATAGAATCAAGAACATCCACATGAAAAACACACCATAACACAAGGTTTTAATGAGGAAACCTGGTGTGGGAAAAACCTCGGTGGGATTTGTGACCCACAATATTCACTCACTTGCCAATAAGAGAATATTACTTACAATAGGGGCCTGCACATGCAGGAAGGCCAACTGCCTAGAGCTCACTGCTCAATGGGAAGTCTCAGTGACTTACAATGAGGATTATACAAATCCAATATCTTGTACTGCTTTACAATAGCATCTATAATTCTTGATCCAGTACCGGTTGCTGCTCTGCTTCTTACATAAACCCTTAGCCTATATTTCACATAATAGGTCTACATAGTATTTTCCTTAATGCTTCCTCACTCATACCAAGTGTCTACAATGATCTCTTTTATATATAAGAGTCATTTTAAAATTTTCCAAGTTGTCTTACAAAGTTTTTACAATAATAAACAAAATATAATATAACAAAATCCTGTCGGCCTCTGTGCTGGTATACTTCTTTTCTTTGTGCTGGTGTTGGTGTAGAGTGTGATCTGCTGAAGTCAGTATAATGCCTTTGTCGGTGCCATAGGATTGCAAGGTTGCCATCAATGACAAAACCTTCAATCACATACAATGTATCATTGGAGTGTGCATATGCCAACACTACTCCTATTGACCCACATGGTCATTTGTCCATGGTGGCTTATAAAATGCAACCATGACAATGCCTTACATCAATTAGGTCTTACTGACTCACAAACCTAACAACCTACTTCATATGATCATTTTCACCTCATGGGTGATATTAGACTCTTTTAGGCTTCATTTTTGTCTTTGGGTGCTCCTGCACCATACTCCCCGGGTGGTTGAATCTCAAGTCTACTTGAAATAAGTTCTTGCAATGTAGTCCCATGTTTCTTCATCTAGTCTTCATCCATCCATACTGCATCTGTCTCAAGGAGTCCTTGCCACTTGACAAGGTATTGTTTGTAGACCTTATTCCTAGTTTTCTTCACAATCTTGGTGTCCAAGATCCTCTCAATTTTGGTTGTCCCTTGACATGGAAATTCTTTCAATATGACTGCAACATTTTCCATCGGGAATGTACCATATTCCTGCTCTATAGCTTTGAATGGTGTCAGATCTACAACATTAAAGGTTGGGGATATACCTATATCTTAAGGTAATTGGATTTCATATGCATTGTTCCCAAACTTCTTGAGTATTTGAAAAGGTCCAACCTTCCGCACGATGAGCTTTGTGTGTTTCCCTTTTGGCAATCTCTCCTTTTTCAGATTTGCCCATACCATGTTTCCAACTTGGAACTGCACATCTCTCTTTCTTCTGTCAATCTTCTCCTTGTACTTCTTTGTACTTCTCTGCAATTGCATCCTGACTTGGTCATGAATCTCCTTTATCCCTTCAGCAAATTCTTCTCCACAAGAACTGCTATGTTCAGTTGAGGGTAGGTTTCTCAATTCCAGCACACCTCTTGGATTCAATCCATAGATAATTTAGAAAGGACTTCTTCCGGTACTCCTATTTACAGAATCATTACAGGCATATTTTTCTTGGGAGATGATGGAATCCCACTTTTCACCATGTTGCTTTGTAAGGCACCTTAACAAGTTTCTAAGTGACCTATTGACTACTTTTGTTTGGCCATCTATTTGGGGATGATAAGCTGAACTAAAAGACAAGTTTGTGCATAACTACCTCCAAAAATGTCCTACAAATTTTACATCTCTTTCTGACACAATGTTCAAGGGTAAACCATGTATTCTCACAACCTCATTAAAGAAAAGGTTTGCAACATATGTAGCATCACTTGTGCTCTTGCATGGCAAGAAATGTGTCATCTTGATAAACCTGTCAACAACCACAAAAACACTATCAAAACCTTTTTGAGTTCTTGGAAAACCCATCACAAAGTCCATGCTCACACTTTCCCAAGGTCTTGAAGGAATGGGCAATGGATGGTATAGTCTTGTGTTTAATGTTATTGTCCCTTTGGCCTTTTGACACACCACACATGAATCCACAAACTTTCTGACATTTGTCTGGAATTTAGGCCAGTGATAAAATCTTCTCACCAACTCAAGAGTTTTGTCTAGTCCAAAGTGTCCTCCCATACAACCACTATTCTTCTCCTTAATTATGTTATCCCTCATTGAAAATTTAGGAATACATAATTGGCATCCTTTAAAAAGAAGACCATCTTGAATCAAATAATCAGAATACTCTAAATGATACCTGCTACCAAACTCAATGCATACCTTTTAGATGTCTTTGAAATCTTCATCTGCAACATACATACCCTTGAGTGAATCAACTCCTACACTCTCCAACCGGATTTCTGAAACTATTAGTGCCCTCCTGCGAAGAGCATCTTCAACTTTGTTTGAGACACCTTTCTTGTGTTTGATTGTAAAGGTGTAGGCCTGAATGGACTCAACCCACTTCATATGTTTATGGCTCAATTTCTCTTGACTATTTAGGAAGCTTAATGCCTGATTATCTATATACACAACAAACTCTTTGGGAAGCAAATAGTGCCTCCACTTCTTTAGTGCTTGAACTAATGCATACATCTCCCAATCATAGGAAGAATATTTCTTTTTAGAATCATTCAACTTTTCACTAAAAAATGCAATTGGTCTACCATCCTGGTTGAGTATTGTACCTATTGCCAAATGACTTGCATCACATTCAATCTGAAATATTTTGTCAAAATCAGGTAAGGTAAGAACCAATTGTCGGGATACCTTTTTCTTCAACATTTCAAATTCTTCATCTACCTCCTTGGTCCATGAAAATTTGCACTTTTGTCTACCCTTGATGGTCTCTAACATGGGAGTACAAATCTGACTAAAATTCTTGATAAACTTCCCATAAAAGGTAGCAAGGCCATGAAAACTCCTTACATCACCAATTGTTCTAGGAATTGGCCATGTGAGAATGGCATTCACTTTATCAGCAACCATTTTCAGATTTCCTCTAGAAATAACAAACCCAAGGTAAGTCGGTTCTTCCTACAAAAACACACACTTTTCCATGTTTATCATTAGTTTCTCATCATTCAACCTTCTCAAAACCATATCCAAATGTTTTAGGTGCTCCTCCTTTGTCTTGCTAAACACTAGGATGTCATATAGATATACTATGACAAACTTACTAATGAACTCCTTCAACACCTCATTCACGTGTCTGATGAAAGTGCTAGGGGCATTTGACAACCCAAATGGCATCACCCTCCATTCATACAATCCTTTGTTTATTTTAAAAGAAGTTTTCCATTCATCACTTGCTTTAATCCTTATTTGGTGATAACCACTTTTTAAATCAATCTTGGAATAATATCTTGCACCTTCTAAACAATCAAGAAAATATTCTATTCTAGGCATAGGGAATCTATACCTGATGGTTATCTTGTTAATGGCCTAGGAATCAGTGCATAATATTCATGTTCCCTCCTTCTTTGGTGCTAAGACAGTCGGGAATGCACAAGGGCTCAAGCTCTTCCCTATCAAACCTTTATCAAGCAGCTCTTGGATCTACCTTGCAACTTCCTCATTTTGTTGGGGAGTCATTTTGTAGGCTGGCTTGTTTGGTAAGGTGGCACTGGGAATGAATTCAATGCAATGGCTTATCTCCCTTATTGGTGGAAGGGTCCTTGGCAACTCTTCTGTAACTATGTCCTTGTAATATCTCAACATTTCCTTCACCTCCTCAGGGACTATCACCCTTTTATTTTCTACCTTACCATCTGTAGTGGGCTCTTCTTCCTACCTTGGTACTGACATCATTTCAAAAAAAGGTGTTCCTTCTTCCTTAATTGCCTTGAGGAACTCTTTTCCTTCCATGATCACAATCTTGGCCTCCTTCTCCTTCTGACCCTCACTTTTATCAGGCAGGGGTATCAATTCAATCACCTTTTCATCTTTGGTGATGGATTAGGTGTTCTTGTGTCCATCATGATGGGCCTTGAGGTCATATTGCCATGGCCTCCCAAAAAGAAGATGACAGGCATCCATCTCAACAATATCAAACATAATTTTGTCTTTGTATGCTCCTATTTGAAATTCAACCCATGATTTCTCCTCTACCGAGGTTTGTTTTCCTTAAGTAAGCCAAGAAACTTTATATGGAAATGGATGAGGAATTCTTCTCAATCTTAGTTTCTCTACCATTTCTAAGGATACTAAATTTTTAGTTGAAGCTAAATCTATTTTAACCTTACATACCTTGCCTCCTGCTTTGCATGTGGTCCGAAACAGTGTCTTCGTTTGTGGAGGTTCAATATTACTTGGTACCTTCAACAATGTTCTCCTCATCATCAAGGCTTCTCCTCTCTCTAGAAGTCCATATGAATCAAGAAAATTGACACTCTGAAAATCAGTGTCTTCAACCAAATGTGTTCTCCTCTCTCCTTGGGAGATTGATCTGGTCTTCTTAGGGCACTTGGCTGTAGTATGACCTACTTGATTGCAGTTGTAGCATCTAAAAGGCTCTGAGATTCTTCCACCAAATCTACCTCTATGATTGGGTTGTCTTCCTGTGAAACCCCCTCTTGTGTTACCATCTCCATGCTAACTTTCTTTATTAGCCTCTCCTTGTGGTCTAGGACTTTGTCCTCTACCATTCATATGGCCTCTGCCTCTCAATTTTATGCCCCCTCTACCTCTATTATTTTTATCATTCTTTCTCTTTAACTTCTCCTCCACTCTTAGTGCTAGTTGAAAGAACTTGTTTACTGTCTTTGGTGCTAGTATGTTAATCTCATCTTGGATACTATATTTCAATCCACTAAGATATCTTGCCACTTTCTCTGGATCCTCCTCATGGTGTTTGGTCCTTAGACTCAACCTATGGAACTCCTCAATATATGCACCTCACATAAAGGTCTTTTTGTCTCAAACCTTGTAACTTCTTGTAGACTTGGACTTCATAGTCTACTGGGATGAACTGTGCCTTCACTTTTGCCAACATTCTATCCCATGAGATTATCATACCTCTACCTTCCTTCACCCTCTCTCCTTGGAGGTAATTCCACCAAGTGAGTGTTGCTCCTTTCATCTTGGACTTATAAAAGATAACCTTCTTATTCTCAGGGGTCTCCTTGCATTCAAAATGGTTTTTCAATGCCTCAATCCAATACATCACTTCTTCTACATTCATTTTCCCACTAAACATAGGGATGCCATCTCTACTTGATGAGGATTCTCAACCAATGGACTTTAGGACCTCAACAAATTCTCTCTAATCTGCAGGTAACTCAGCTTCATTCCTTGGGATTTCTTCTTCTCCCCCCTATTCTTCTTCTCCATTAGAGTCACATTCACCCTCCTTTCCTTTGCCTTTGGCCTTCTCTAACTCCCTCACTCTGTTTTCAAACATATCTTCAAACAAATTCTTGATGGCATCTTGAGACTTACTCCTAGGAGGCATGTTACTAGACTCTCCCTCACTTCCTTCCATGGACATACACCAAAAATAACCTCCCCCAAGTGACCCAACTCGCTCTGATACCAATATGATGAAGAGCCAAGCAACAAACTAGGTGATAACCTTCTCTCACCCACAACTACTATGTCCAAACCAAGTTGTTTTGTTTGTTCAAGGTTTCAAACAATACTCCTAACAAGTTCTCAACTCACACAACAATTTGTGTGATAGGATCCATATCGGATTAGTATCTTCCGATACCGGTGGGATGAAAACACTCTACCCTTGTGTGAATGGCAAACAATCTTCTGGTACCGGTGGGATGGAAACCTATTGGATTTTTTCTATTGGTGGTCCAACCAACATAAAACATCCATAAGATCTGACTGTCAAATGTGTTAGGGGGTACTTGTCTCACAACTATCCTATTTGTCTAGTAGCCCTACCAGTTGACTTCTCTACACACAACTTAATAAACTTCCAACAAACAAGAAAAACTAAGGGTAGATTCAGATACCCTTTATCAAGTTACACAATTCTCCAAGGGCTTAGACTCTAAACCCAAGTTTGAAAGATATATATCCTTACAGTCCTTCTAGACCTAATTAAGCCAATTAGGCCTAATATCCAAAACAAGTACCCCTTGTATTAGTCCCCTGACTAAACCAACACTTTTTCAAGGTGGGGTAAGGTGTAAAATCACCAAATCCAAGGTTCTAGGACTTGATCCCATCTCCTTTGTCTACTGCAAGTGATTTTCACTTCCATAGTTTAGGCAGTCACATAGAGATGCCCGCCAAGGGTCAATTCAATCTCTTTGGACTTGGATCCTCTTTGCAAACCAACACCAAAATATAATGGTATAATGTACCCTCTAATATTTTCCCATAGGTTGTTTGGTCCTCTGGTGAAAATTTTAGATTAAGGGCATCTTTACAGTGAAACCCTAGGTGCTGGCAGGGTTTGTGACCAGTCCGGATAGGGTTTGATGGATCTCTACAACCCAATTGCTACAAGACCTCAAAATTGATTCAAATGAAAGGTAAGAGAATTCCCTAACTCATCGAATTGGTTTTAGGCATCCACCAATCCATACTAATCAGAAAAGAACAACAAACACACAAAATTTTAGATCTAGGGCCTTGTTGAAGCAGAGATCCATTCTCAAACTAGGGTGGGTGACCCTTAAAATAGTAGGGGGGGCCTCCCACAACTATCTCTGGCCCCCCAGACAAGATCCTTCGTTTCTATCTAGCTTCACGAAGGCAAGAGGATTTATTATTGGCTGGCCTGCAACAACTGTTACCAGGGGTCCCTACGTAGGTTGCGGTGGGTGGGTGGGAGGAGACAGGGCAGTTTAGGCTTCATTTCCTTCATTCACCCTCAGTGCCCTACTCTTCTAATGGGGCTCATCTAGCCATCAAGAAGTAGAGCGAGATCTCCCCACCATTTCTCGAGCTCTAGATAGGAAGTTAGGGCCCCAGGTAGTTGAGTTGAATATAGACCCTCGGATGGGACAATCGGATGGGAGGCCCATAGAGTGTGGGCAAGCCGGATAGAGTAGCATAATAATGCTCCATATTCTTTAACATATGCATAGTAAAGAATACTATTCTTAATAATATTAATTTTCTATATATATATATATATATATTGAACTACTTCATATTTGATAAACATGAAGTAGAATTGTATTCATAACATGATCATTCATTTTTATTTTGATCATATCATTGATGATTCAATATTACTAGATAATTAATGATAATACATAATTATCATTGTAAAATCATTTATTATTTATTTTGAATAGAATGATTCAAAAGACTATTAATTCTATTAAACCCCACTTCTACCCCATACTACGAGTGAAAGAGAAAAAGTAAAAACTACCATTAGAGCAGCCCAAGCGATACCGACTATATCCATACGAATCCCTCTCTTTATAAAAAAGAATAATATCATTATTTATTCTTGATATTAATGGAACTAATAAGGATAGTGCAAAGTGGAAATCCTCTACCTTCCTATTCTGAAAGGATGAGTCGATAGTAGAGACTTCTCAAAATTGTTTCTTGGAACTAGTTACTCTCAACTACATATAGGAGCAGACATTAACGATAAAATTGAAATTTATCTGCTCTATTAACAATAGAGCCTGAAGCTACACAAGTTGTCTCCAAAAGACATGGAGCACAAATGGAGACTTTTTGATTCCTCTAACTTTGTTTACGCTACCAAGGCGACACCCAGATTTGAACTGGGGATCAAGGATTTGCAGTCCCCTACCTTACCACTTGGCTATATCGCCATCCCCAGATCTAGTTTAGATCTCTTGTTTTTCCTAAAGGAAAAGATATTTTCCTTTATCACTCAGATATGTTATGTAGGGTATTTCACTTCACGTATCCTTTTTTATCACTCGGATATGTCGTATAACCAATTTATAGTCCCCAGGTCTAATAGGGGGATTTTTACTTTCCAATAGGAAAAAGAGGTTGGTTTTCATGAAATGGAACCTATAATTTCTAATATAGGTTAGGGGTTTAGAGTTAGTTCCTCCCTTTAGTATAGGATAGGGATTTAGAGTACCCATTAATTATAGTATATTAAATCACATTTGTCAATAACTAGACGATTAACAACGACAGAAAAATCCCCGTCATATCTTTATGAAAAGATAATAGAAAAGGACCTCTTCTTTTTATTCTATTTTTGGGATATAGTGAACAAAATATACATGTCAATTTTTTGTTGAATTTATTTGTATAGATCAATGAGGAATAACTATCAAAATATACATTATACTCTATATATACATAGAATAGGAAACATTCAATGCGATTAGATGAAAATAAAGGAATATTTACAATTCCCGAATTTGGTAAAATACAACTTGAAGGATTTGATCGTTTTATTGAGCAAGGCTTAATAGAAGAACTCAATAAGTTTCCAAAAATTGAAAGCCCAAAAAAAAAAAGAAAATTTCTCCTTTTTGGGAATGAATATAAATTAACAGAACCTTCCATTAAAGAGAGAGATGTTGTATATATGTCTCTTACATATCACTGTCAAATATATGTACCAGCAAGATTGATTAAGAAAACTAAAAGTCGTGAAAAGATAAAGAACCAGATGATTTTATATCTGCGAGATATTCCTTTAATGAATTCTAAAGGAACTTTTGTAATAAATGGAAATTACAGAGTCGTGGTCAATCAAATATTAAGAAGTCCTGGTATTTATTACACTTGGGAACGAAAACCGTCGGGAAACATTATCTATATTGGCACAATAATTTCAAATTGGGGAGGAAGATCAAGATTAGAGATCAAGAAAAAAACAAAAAAGATATGGATTCATGTAAGTAGAAAAAAAAAAATTGTGCTACTTTTCTTATTGGCTATGGGTCTAAATTCCGAAGATATTTTCAACTATAAGAATATCTTAGCATTTTTCAAGTACTCGGAGGAGTATTATACATATTTCTATTGGTATGGCGGGAAGGAAGAAGCCATCTTGGAACTTTATAAAGAGCTCTACATAAGTGATGAGATAGAAGAAGAAAATTGTGAATTTTCCGATACATATGAAAAAGTAAGAGCATTTTTTCGAATGAAATGTGCATTAGGAAAGAATGGTCGATGAAATCTGAATAAAAAACTAAGTCTTGATATACCCAAGAATGAAATTTTTTCATTACCGCACGATGTATTGGCTGATGTGGATTACCTCATCAAAGTGCAATTTGGAACGGGTACCCCCGATGATATAGATCACCTACAAAATCGATATATTCGTTCTGTAGCAGATTTATTACAAGAGCAGTTACGATTCGCCCTAATTGATTTCAGAGAAGCAATTGAAAAAACTATATTATCTGCATCAACCAATCCTAAAAAGAGAACAATTAATAAATTGGAAACGTTAATTCCATTAACGGAAACTTTTCAAGATTTTTTTGGTTTACACCCTTTATCACAATTTTTGGATCAAACTAATCCATTGGCAAAAATAGTTCATAGTTGAAAAG
The DNA here is from genome assembly GCF_030272615.1 of Cryptomeria japonica. NCBI lineage: Eukaryota > Viridiplantae > Streptophyta > Pinopsida > Cupressales > Cupressaceae > Cryptomeria > Cryptomeria japonica. The sequence continues at coordinate 287,870,737 of NC_081405.1, forward strand.
TGAGCTCTTTGGGCCCTAGAGGATTGAAAAGTCAAACGTCCACTTTTCATACACAGGGTATTCATCCTAGTCATTATGGACGTATTTGTCCGATTACGACATCCGAAGGAATAAATGTTGGGCTTATTGGATCATTATCTATTTATGCAACACTTGGTCATTATGGCTCTTTACAAAGTCCATTCTATAGGCTATCTGAGAGATCGAACGAAGAACAAATGGTTTATCTATTACCGGGAGAAGATGAATACTACCGGATATCTATAGGAAATTCTCTAGCATTAAATCAAGGGGTTCCAAAGGAACAATTTACTCCAGCTCATTTTCAACAAGAATTTTTATTTTTTGCATGGGACCAAATTCATTTCAGAAGTATTTTTCCTTCCCAATATTTTTCTGTTGGAGTTTGTCTTATTCCTTTTATCGAGCATAATAATGTGAATCGTGCTTTAATGGGTTCTAATATGCTACGTCAAGCAGTTCCACTTGTTCAACCTGAGAAGTATATTGTCGGAACTGGATTGGAGGGTCAAGCAGCTCTATTCAGGAAGTGTAGCTATAGCTAAGCAAGGGGGAAAAATAAAGTATATTGATGGTGAAAATATCACCATAACTTCATCTGTTGCTCGAAACAATATAGAAACAGAATTGATTCTATATCAACATTCTAATAGCGATACTTGTATGCATCAAAAACCCTGAGTTCGCCAAGGGGAGTATGTAAAGAGGGGACAAATTACAGCAGACAGTGCAGCTACAACAGGGGGAGAACTTTCTTTGGGAAAAAACATCTTAGTGGCCTATATGCCATGGGAAGGATACAATTTTGAAGATGCAATACTTATTAGTGAACGTCTGGTATATCAAGACATTTTTACTTCTTTCCAAATTGTAAGATATGAAATTGGAGTTTAATTTACAAACCAGGGCCCTGAAGTAATAACTAGAGAAATGCCTCATTTAGATGCTTACTTACTTCGTCATCTGGATGAAAATGGCCTTGTAATGATAGGATCTTGGATAGAAACAGGTGATGTATTAGTAGGTAAATTGATACTGGAAGCAGAAGAAGACTCACTATTAAATACTCCAGAAGGAAAATTATTACAAGCTTTATTTGATATTAAGGCACCTACTGGAAAAGAAAATTGTTTGAGTCCCTAAAGGTGTAAAAGGTTGAGTTATCGATGTGAGATGCTTTCAGGAGTTTGAGGAAGACGATTATCTTGGTGATATTGTAGAAAAAGTTCATGTATATATTTTACAAAAATGTAAAATACAAGTAGGCGATAAAGTAGCTGGAAGGCATGGTAATAAAGGTATTATTTCAAAAAATTTGCCCAGGCAAGATATGCCTTATTTATAGAATGGAACACCAGTGGACATGGTATTAAATCCATTAGGGGTACCTTCACGAATGAATGTAGGACAGATCTTTGAATGTTTGCTTGGTTTAGTAGGAAAACTAATGAACAAACATTACAGACTAGCACCTTTTGACGAAAGGTACGAGTGAGAAGCTTTTAGAAAACTAGTCTTCTCTGAGCTTTATAAAGCTAGCGAGAAAATAGCTAATCCATGGGTATTTGAACTTGATCATCCTGGAAAACATAGATTAATTGATGGAAGAATAGGAAAGGTATTTGAACAACCTATTACAATAGGAATAGCTTATATATCGAAATTGTGCCATCAAGTTGATGACAAAATTCATGCATGTTCTAGTGGACCTTATACACTGGTTACACAACAACCTCTCAAAGGAAAATCCCACTGAGGAGGGCAACGAGTAGGAGAAATGGAAGTTTGGGCTTTATAAGGTTTTGGTGTTGCTTATATCTTACATGAGATGCTTACTTTAAAATCTGACCATATGGATACTCGTGAAAAAATATTTGGTGTCATTTTCAATGGAGAACCCATGCCTAAACCTAGCACTCCTACATAATCTTTCCAATTGCTCAGTAGAGAACTATGATCTTTAGCTCTAGAATTGAATCATACTATTCTATCTGAGATAGACATTCAGATAGATAAGAAGGAAGTTTGATCAAAATGAATCAAAATTTATTTTTTATGAGTGACCAGGATAAACACTAAGGATAAGTATATTGTATTGCTCCAAACTCCAAAACATCACCAATTTCAACAACTTCAACAACAACACCGACAACTACCAAAACCCTAGAATCAATCCAAGTGGGCCTAATATAGCCTCCCTAATGGTTTCCAACCACTTTTAAAACTTTGGAACCATTGGAGGATTAGTTACTCCTTTTTACAACATTTTGCAATGACAACAAAAGTTGCCAACTTGCACTTTTCAAATTTAGCCACTCCAAGATGTATTCGGCCTATTCCAAGGATTGGTCTGATGTTTCTAAGACCAATATTTATTTTCCTGACTCATGCCTAGACTCCTACTCCTACTGACCCACATGGTCATTTGTCCATGATGGCTTATAAAATGCAACCATGACAATGCCTTACATCAATTAGGTCTTATTGACTCACAAACCTATCAACATACTTCAGATGATCATGTTCACCTCATGGGTGATATTAGACTCTTTAAGGCTTCATTTGTGTCTTTGGGTTCTCCTACATGAGCTTCAAATCTCCTAATATCTCCAATGTAATAGGACATTGTATATAATTCAAAATTCAAATTGTGTTAACAATTTTGAAGTTGAAATCCACTATTTAAAATCAAATAAATAATATGAGCTTACAGAAAAAATAATGTGTACCTCATGAGACTTGAAGTCTCTACTGATCTTGCTGACCTTAGATGAATGGAAGGACATGTGGTCAATATCTATATCCAGCGACACATCATCTAAACAGTCAATAAGCAAACTAGTATAGTGTCCATGAGCTCAAGCAGGACGTGTAAAAGTAATAGGCAGCCGCAGTGTAGGACGTGGTGGCTCAGGTGTCAAATCGCCTAGTGTAGACTGAGGAGGAGGTGTGGGATCAATTGATGTGTGTGGTGGAGGGGCTATAGGATGCACCAAAATTCCCTCCTCTATCCCCATATCACCCTGAGATGATCTACCTCCATGTACATGCTGTCTCACCCATGTCGGTACATCCTCAAGTGGGATCCCAAAAATCGAAGAAAGAAGTGTATACGAATCCAATAAATCACTAGACAAAAATGCACTCATCCACTGCAATGGATCAACCTCTGTCAAGCGTGCAACGTCAAGTGGAGATGGTATGTCTACATAGGTGTAAGGATCAATGCCACTGCTAGATGTCGCATCTGTAGCCTGCAGAATGGTACCCTGCGATCACAACAAATATCTCCCAACACAATCAGATGTCATCTGGTTGACTTGAGTGGCAATCTGTGCAATGCTGGAGTAGATATGTCACCTGGCATCATCAGCTGCTACATTTGTTGCATGTGATAACTCCAAACATTTTGGTAGAGCCAAAAGGTTTGGACCAACTAATGCTCATTTATTAATGAGTGTTGGTGCATTAGGTCCTCTAAATTTATCACTGAGCCTCCCTTTCCCCTATCCAGTATATGTTGGTATAGATGTATAATCAACATCTAAGCCCATATGAAACTCTGCAAACAATTGTTTGCAAAAATAAAGTGGCAACTCATCCTTCTATGGCCACATATGATGAGTTGCCAACCATCTAGGATATATGAATGGTGCCACAACTGGATCAGTGCATCTGGTAACTAAATATCCTCTTATCTTACGTGGTCTCGGACCCTAATAATGAGGGAACATAGTATGGACCTATGTAGAAGATACATCCCCTCACGGTTTCCCATTTCACTGCACTAGTGACACTATGAGAAAGGGAGATATAGAAAGAATCAACGAACATATCATCATAAGGATTATATGTCTAAATAGTATCAATCATATATAGAAACTCATCCCTAATAGTCTCTACCATTTCCTTATTAGGTCAGGCAGTGGCAGAATCTAATGTGGATGCAAGATGGTCTAGAGCAGGCTATAGGGCCTGAGTGGTTTTGGCAAAAAGATGAGCCCTAACATAACTATCACTAGAAGGCATTTGACCAGACTGTCTAGATGTCAAGTTAGTGCCCTCGCGATGAACACTACCATCTGATGCTCGATCGACCATGTGGAAAATATTTGTATGTACATAATTATAAAAGCAAATAATTTTAAAAATAATTATTCAAAACTATTTTAAACAATTCAAACTAATTTAAAAAACTATTTTAAACTAATTCAAACATATTTCAAAATGATATACAATCGTAATTTAAAGTACAATTCGAAGTAATTGAAACATTTGATACAAATTACTTTAAAGAAACATTAAAATTAAATACATGTGTATATACACATACACATACACATACACATACACATACACATACACATACACATACACATGCACATGCACATGCACATACACATACACATACAAATTACTTTAAAGAAACATTAAAATTAAATACATGTACATACACATACGAGTAAATGCATGCACCTATGTCACACTTTCGACCAACTATGGGTAGTCCAATCGGACTACAACCGGGTCGTGTAGCACCTGTGTGGCTTTGAAATGGTGCCAGGAGTCCGATCGGACTAGGTTCGATCAGACTATCAGTTATATAAACCAATATTTTCCCCACCCACCCCCTTTTGCACCCTAAGGATATTTGGGAGTTCGGCCGGACTCACAAGGAGCTTATTTCCAGCCCCCATTTTTCCAGGTTTGGTTTATTTTTTTCCCTTTTTTCTTGTTTCGTATTTGTAATTAATTTTTTTATATATTTATTTCTATAATTATTTTTATTGAATAGTTTATCAAATTTTTCAAAAATTTTAGAATGAAAATATAAGAAAAATATTAAAAAAAATTAAACCTAGCAAAATTAAAAATTCATTAGAAAACTATTAAAAAAATTAAGAATGAAAACATTAGAAAACTATTAAAATAATATACACATATACCTATTAAATAATTTTTTAAAAATCATTTTCTCATTACCCTTAAATATAAACCATAAAAAATTATAATCAATACACTGCACATAAAAAATAAATCCTCGTACCCATACAAACACATAGACACATACACCTACACCTACACCCACACCCACACCCACACCCACACCCAGACTCGTGCACATACATACAAATACACATACACACACATACACATGCATACACAGATGTACATGTGTGTGCATGTGTATGTGCGGGTATGTATGTGTGTATGTATGTATGTATGTATGTGTATATGTATGTATATGTGTATATATGTGCATGTGTCTATATGTGCGTATGCATGCATGTGTATGTGTACATGTGTGTATGGGTGTATGTGTGTATGTGACTGTATGTGTGTGTACATGTATGCATGTATGTGTGTGTACATGTATGCATGTATGTGTATATGTATGTATGTGTGTTTATTTGTGTATACACATACACATACATACACATATATGCATACACACACACACATATATACACATACACACATAAACATACATACATACATACATACATACATACACCGACATACATATATACAAACATACATGCATTCATACACACATGCACACACACATACACACATAAACACACATACATATACATATACACATACATACACACACACACATACACCCACATACACACATACACATACACATGCATGCATGCATGCATACATACACATACACATACACACATGTGTGCACATGTACACACGCATACATGCATATGTGCACACATACATACACGTGTACATGTATGCATACACGCATATGTACACACATTCATACACATGTGCATGTGTATATGTACATGGTATGTATGTGTACATGTGGATGTATGTGTGTATGTGTATGTATGCATGCATGTGTGTGTATGTGTCTATGTGTGTATGTGGGTGTATGTGTGTGCGTATGCATGTGTATATGTATATACATATGTGTGTTTATGTGTGCATGTGTGTATGTATGTACATACAGTATGTGTATGTATGTGTATGTGTATGTGTATGTGTATGTGTATGTGTATGTGTATGTGTATGTGTACGAACCTATGTCACACTTTTATAAAGGAAAAGGTTAACACAACAATACTTGTTCAATTTCGATGCCATACAAGTGGCATTTGTATTTTGAATTTGAAGATGATGTAAATTGATGAAATGTGTAAAATTTGATGAAGTTTAAGTCTATTATTTAAAAAAAAAAAAATTCAAGAATTGATATGTTTTTTTTACTTTTGAAGTCAAATTTTTTATTGCTGAAAAATGTTGAAAAGTAGGGGGTTTGGTTCCCACCAAAAACCAAAATATAAATCAACTTATTTTTTCCTAATTTTGATATCCCTAATAGGTGTTGTTAGGGGTCATATGGGGTCCTAAGGGGCCACACATGCATTAGAACACATGTGTGGCCCCTAAGGACCCCATATGACTCCTAACAACACCATATGACCCCTTATGACACTATATGATCCTATGGGGTCAAATGGGGTTAGTAGGGGTCATTAGGAGTCATAAGGGGTCTTAAGGGGTCATTAGAGGTCATAAGGGGTCATTACAGTCCTAAGGGGTCTTATGGGGTCTTATGGTGTTGTATGAAGTCTTATGTTATACATGCTAAGATGTTAAAAGGGGTCAAAATATGTCTTAGGATGTATTAAGGGGTCGTCCATGTCTTAATAGCTCCTAGGATGTATTAGGGGGTATGTTGTACTGACTATGACTTTAAAAGGAGTCATATGGGGTCCCAAGGGGTCACACATGTGAGGCCCCTTAGGACCCCATACATGACCCCTTATAACACCATATGACCCTATGGTTTCTTAAGGGGTGATATGGGGCTAGAACATCATATGACCCTATGGTTTCCTAAGGGGTCATATGGGGTCCTAAGGGGTCACACATGTTTTAGAGCACATGTGTGGCATGTGTGGCCTCATATGACCCCTTAGGACATTATATGAACCTATGGTATCCTAAGGGGTCATATGGGGTCCTAAGGAATCACACATGTGTTAGAACACATGTGTCATCCCTTAGGACCCCATATGACCCCTTAGAACACCATATGACCCTATGGTGTAATAAGCGGTCATATGGGGTCCTAAGGGGTCATATGTTGTCCATACAACCCTATGTTGTACCTACAAGGACTTTAAAAGGGGTCATATGGGGTCACACATATGTTAGAACACATGTGTGGCCCCTTAAGACCCCATATGACCCCTTAGGACACTATGGAGTCATATGGTGTCCTAAGGGGTATGTTGTACCTACTAGGACTTTAAAAGGGGTCATATGGGGTCCTAAGGGGTCACACATGTGTGACCCCATATAATCCTGTACGACACTATATGACCCTAAGGAGTCATATGGTATCCTAAGAGGTATGTTGTACCTAGCAGTACTTTAAAAGGGGTCATATGGGGTTCTAAGGGGTCACATGTGTTAGAACACATGTGTGGCCCCTTAGGATCCCATATGATCCCTTAGGAAACTATATGATCATATGGGGTCATATGGTGTCGTAAGAGGTATGTTGTACCTACTAGGACTTTAAAAGTGGTCATATGGGGTCTTAAGGGGTCACATGTGTGGCCCCTTAGAACCCCATATGACCCTTTAGGACACTCATATGGTGTCATAAGAGACATCTTGTACCTACCAAGACTTTAAAAGGGGTCATATGGGGTCCTAAGGGGTCACATATGTGTTAGAACACATGTGTGGTCCCTCAGAACCCCATATGACCCCTTATGACACTATGAGTCATATGGTGTCCTAAGGGGTATGTTGTACCTACTAGGACTTTAAAAGGGATCATATGGGGTCCTAAGAGGTGACACATGTGTTCTAACACATGTTTGACCCCATATGACCCCATACGACACTATATGACCCCATGGGGTCATATGGTGTCTTAAGAGGTATGTTGTGCCTACTAGTACTTTAAAAGGGGTCATATGGGGTCCTAAGGGGTCACACATGTGTGGCCACTTAGGACCCCATATGACCCCTTAGGACACAATATGACCCTATGGGGTCATATGGTGTCCTAAGAGGTATGTTGTACCTACAAGGACTTTAAAAGGGGTCATATGGGGTCACATATATGTTAGAACACATGTGTGGCCCCTTAGGACCCCATATGAGCCCTTAGGACACTATATGATGTCATATGGTGTCCTAAGGGGTATGTTGTACGTATTAGGACTTTAAAAGAGGTCATATGGGGTCCTAAGGGGTCACACATGTGCGACCCCATATGACGTCGTACGACACTATGGGGTCATATGGTGTTCTAAGAGGTATGTTGTACCTACTAGTACTTTAAAAGGCATCATATGGGGTCCTAAGGGGTCACACATGTGTGGCCCCTTAGGATCCCATATGATCCCTTAGGACACTATATGACCCTATGGTGTCTTAAGAGTTATATTGCACCTAAGAGTTATGTTGAACCTACTAGGGTGCTAAAAGGGGTCATATGTGTTCCTAAGGGATCACGTGTTAAAACACATGTATGGCCCCTTTGGACATCATATGACTCCTTAGGACACTATATGATCCTATTGGGTCATATGGTGTTATAAGGGGTCATATGATGTTGTTAGGGGTCATATGGGGTCCTAAGGGGCCACACATGTGTTTATGGTGTCGTTAGGGGTCATATGGGATCCTAAGGGGCGACACATGTGTGGCCCCCATATGACCCCTAACGATACCATATGACCCCTTATGACACTAGATGATCCTATGTGGTCATATGGGGTTAGTAGGGGTCATCAGGGGTCTTAAGGAGTCATTAAAGGTCATAAGAGGTCGTTACAAACATAAGGGGTCTTAAGGGGTTTTATGGTGTCGTATGGGGTCTTATGTTATCATGCTAGGATGCTAAAAAGGGTCAAAATATGTCCTAGGATGTATTAAAGGGTCGTTCATGTCTTCTAGGATGTACTAAGGGATTGTATGATGTCTTAAAAGGTCCTAGGATGTACTAAATTCTCCTCAGTGTCTTAAGAGGTCCTAGTATGTGCTAAGGGGTCATAGGATAACATTTTATCATCTAATTGTATATGTGTACAACATTTATAAATAATTAAGCATTAAAAGATTTTAACCATTAAATAATTTTAAAACTAATATATTATTAAGCATTGAATTTTTTTTAAATTAATATATTATTTAGCATTAAAAAACTAAAAAATTAATAAACTATACAAAATTATGAAAAAAACTAAAACATTAATATATTAACACTAATTTATTTGCCCCCTTCTTCTCCTCGTCCGCTAAACTCTAAGCCGATTAGTACAAAATGAGGGGGAAAAACCTTTTTTACAGCTTATATAGCAAAGGGGTTCAAATTGTGCATAAACAATTTTAAATTGATCTAATTTTCTACGTACAAAATGAAGTTTCAATATACATTAATTGTTTACTACATATTGTAGATGCACTATAAAACTCAAAATTTCAAGCCTTGCCATTAAATAAAGATTTACAAATACAATATGGGTAAAAGTATGGATCTATGTCGCACTTAGAGCTAATTCATACGATCCGGTCGAACCAATGTGGCAGTGTGGCAGCTATATAGCAAAGGGGTTCCGACTGGACCCCCAGTCGGAACCCCTTTGCTATATAGCTGCCACACTGCCACATTGGTTCGACCGGATCGTATGAATTAGCTCTAAGTGCGACATAGATCCATACTTTTACCCATATTGTATTTGTAAATCTTTATTTAATGGCAAGGCTTGAAATTTTGAGTTTTATAGTGCATCTACAATATGTAGTAAACAATTAATGTATATTGAAACTTCATTTTGCCCAGTCGGAACCCCTTTGCTATATAGCTGCCACACTGCCACATTGGTTCGACCGAATCGTATGAATTAGCTCTAAGTGCGACATAGATCCGTACTTTTACCCATATTGTATTTGTAAATCTTTATTTAATGGCAAGGCTTGAAATTTTGAGTTTTATAGTGCATCTACAATATGTAGTAAACAATTAATGTATATTGAAACTTCATTTTGTACGTAGAAAATTAGATCAATTTAAAATTGTTTATGCACAATTTGATTAGTGATTGCAATTTTATTTAGTAAAATAAGTTACAGGTTATTGAGAAATTCGAAAGAAATAAAAATCATTACCATTTTATTTCTCACTTTTTCAAATATCATGTATTATTTAAATAATTATTGTTGACATTTTTTTTTTCTATTTATCTTGAAGATATTTTGATAATTCTAGAATTCTTCAAGGCATCTCTTTATTAACTATTTTAAATTTAATATAATTTACAATTAAAATTGATTTTGACTTGCAAAACAACAAATATTTGCTTTTTAATAAATGTGATGTGAAATTATTCTTAATTTTCTAACCATTAAACTAAATAAATATTTAAGTAAATACTCTCAACTCCAATGTACACGAGTCTTGGAAACCTTGGTTATGCGTTGTATGGACCCAAATGTGCATTGCTCGCATGCCAACCATGTTATGCCACGTTGCATCAAAACCGAACGTGTCATTTTTTTATTTCACTAACGATCAATCGTTCTAGAACCTGTTGAAAGAAAATTTTAAGGTCGGGCCAATTGTGTGGGACGAAGTTTCCGGAGCCTTTTTTTTCCACCTTTCATTATTCGATAGGCTGCAGGAGTCGTACTCTATGAGTCACGTTTTGAGATTTTTTTGGGGAAACGTCTATCCAGCCATAAAAAAATGGATTTAGGTTTTTTTTTAACTCTTTTTGATAAGATTTTCTTTTCTGATGTTTGGATAGACAAAGGTAATTTTTGGGCCCTGAATAGGATTTTTATTATGATGGTTTGTCATAAATTAATGGAAATTTTATTAAAATATATTTAATATTTGAAGGACAATAATGAATAGATAATTTTGATAGAATATTTTAGATGACGGTTTGATATAAATATAATTAAAATTTTATTCAAGTATGCTTATTTTTGAAGAGCAATTTTTAATAGATAAGGGGACCTTTAGTTTGATAATTTTGATGCTCATTTGTCATGAAATGTAATCAAAATTTTATTAATATTTAATATTGGAAAGATAATTTTAAATAGATGATGGTTAACAAGTGGATTATGTTTTTAGAATGTATTAAACTTTGTGACGTTTTATCAAATTTTGATTTTATATATTACAAATCAATTTTATTTAGTTATATTTTATGAATAATAAAACATATCTTTAATGAACCTATCAAAAGAAAAACATATCTCTAATGAAAAAATGATTTATTTAATATTCATTGTATTTAGACGACATCCATAAGAATGAAGCATGACACTTCTCAAAGATAACATTTTGACTCAAACACTCAATCATAAAATTTCTCCAAAATAAAATTCACTTTACTTAAATTACTTGATAGGAAGGGTATGTTGCACTCAGGCTATGGAATTCTCAACTTGAGACCTTGGTTGTATGCCAATGAAGTCTTATGGAAGACGATCCATTTGTTGAGCACCCTAACTTCACTCCTCTCAATATCATATGTGGCAATTTCAAATCACCCTCAATTTTTTATAGCTATTGACAAGTTGCTTGCTTATAACTAAGGTTTCAAGGCCACATCATCAAATATGATGCCACATCAACATGCTTTTTGTCAAAAAGGCTCCCTAAAAATGTTGGACCGGTAGTTGTACATTAAGTCATGTTTTATTGGCATGCTAATGAGACATCATATAATTTGTTACTTTTTATATTGACAAAATCATTTCATTCAATTATGAGTACGCATGATCAACACTAACAACTTCAAAGTCACAACTATTAGTGTTATATTAGAAAAAATATTAGACATTAGCCAAATGGTTGTAGATTAATTGATCGATGAGGATGATGTATATTATAAAGTCGCAACCATTAGTATTATATTATAAAAATATTAGATATTAGTCAAAAGGTTGTAGCAAAATTATTGAGTAGAATCGTTGAAGATGGTGTGTATGATACAAAATCATCATCAAGGTTCAAACTTTGAGAGGTAAGGCTAGGTTTGACCTTCGGATGACTTTGACGAACTAGATGTTCCTACACATGTTCGCTTAGTCAAATGAAACTTTTCATTTAGATGTATGCTACCTCAAATTGCTATAATGTCTTATATAAAGACAAATATATCAAATCTGATTCATTTCCACGAAAAAAATTAAAACAAATACTATTACAACTATTCAAAAACATGCTCAACTCCTCAACTACTAGAATCATTTCCCTGCCTTTCCCATCTTTCGTTCAATGGACACATTATTTCAACCGTTCAATTTTCCTTTCCCTCCCGGCCGGCACAAGTCGTAGCACAATCTTTGAAAAGTCGGATTTGGGTGATGTCTGCAGACTCCTATAATAAGAAGCCGGCTCTTAACGGTATTTCCATGCTAATTTTACTCCACAAGACAAACGAAATCTGATCACACAAATTAGCTGAGGTTGTGGGGAAAGCATGGAAGGCGTAGAGAGAAAAAGGCCTCACATAGTACTGTTGCCCCTGATGGCACAGGGCCACATAATTCCATTCTTTGAGTTGGCCAAATTGTTGGCCAGAAGAGGAGGATTTCTCATTACAATCGTGAATACCCCTCGTAACCTTGTTCGACTACAGCCCATGGTTTCATCAGCCTGCAAAGTTCATGAGATAGAAATTCGCCTTCAAGAACTGCCCTTTCCAAGAGGCATCGAGGGGGTGCCTTCTGATGTGGAGAACACCGATGCTTTGCCTTACAATCTCATGTTTGTGCTTGTCCGGAGCACCGAGCAGCTCGAGAAGCCATTCGAACAGCTCCTGCGAAGGCTCTGTGAAGACGAGGACAGCCGACCCACATGTGTCATCAGCGACATGTTCTTCGGGTGGAGTTTGGAGGTCTGTAATCGGGTAGGAATTCCCAGGGTGACCTTCTTGACCATGGGGGCCTTTGCGACTTGTGTTTATAACTCCCTCTGGATGCATCTCCCCCACAAGAACACCGAATCTGATACGTTTTCTCTTGCCCCTGATCTTCCCCATGTTTCGTTTCATAGATCTCAGTTGCCCCTGAGCCTCAAGCAGACTGACGAGACGGACCCATGGTATCTCTTCCTGAAAAGGCAGATACCATGTAATCTCCGCAGCTGGGGGACTCTGCTCAACACGTTCGACGAGCTCGAACGCAAATTTGTCGACCACATGCGAGAAAACGTTTCAGGTGGAGTTTGGAGCGTGGGTCCTGTGCTCCGGGAGGTTTTCGACATCAACCACGGTTCAAATCATGGCGCCTGTTTGCAGTGGCTGGATTCCCATCTTCCAAGATCGGTTCTTTACATTTCCTTCGGCACACAGGTGAGGATCACATATCGGCAAACCCAGGAACTGGCACTTGGCCTGGAAGCCAGTCGAATACCATTCATTTGGGCCGTGAGACCTCCGGTCGAGATAACTGATGGGTTCACTGACTTTCTGCCTGAGGGATTCGAAGAACGGATGGAGGAGTCGAAGCAGGGGCTTCTCATTCGGGGCTGGGCTCCTCAGGTAATGATCCTCTCGCATGGCTCTACCGGTGGGTTTTTGAGCCACTGTGGGTGGAATTCTGTTCTGGAAAGCTTGAGCCACGGTGTGCCTATAATCTCTTGGCCCATCGCTGCAGAGCAGTTTTATAACTCCAAGCTCTTGGAGGAAGACGGTGGGGTCAGCGTCGAGATTTGCAGGGGCATCGATGGAGAAGTGGACAAGGCCAAGGTGGAGAGGACTGTGAAGATGATTATGGAAGGTGAAAAGGGAAGAGAGCTGAGAAAGAAGGCCATGGACATGAGAGACGCAACGAGGAAAGCTTTTTCAAACTTGCGTGATGAAGGAAGGGATACCAATATCAATATCAATATCAATGGTTCCTCTCTCGCCAACATCGATGGATTCATAAAAGAAGTCAATTTGTTAGCTTTGTCGTCAAAATCCTTCTAGAGGAAACGTGTAATACCTGATATGTTCGTCTTAATACGAGAAGTTTTCTTTGTGTATGTGTAAAACTGCTACCTTTTTCGTATGATTCTTTCTTTTTCCTTATGCAGATTTGCAGGTTTTAGAACAAAAACGAATTTTTTTAATAAGTAAAGATTACAATTTCACAATATATTGAGCAGTTAGGGATTCACGGAACTGCAAATGTTTTTATCGGTCGACGAGGGACATGCTTTTCTGCCCGTAAACTGTATAGACATTGTAGAAAGCATAGCTTTTACCCAGCAATCTGATACGGTTTACTAACCCTGCTATTGACTCGTCATGAAAGTGACCTTCAACAGCTCGGTATCGCACAAAGCGTCAAAAGCTCTTTTATGGCTCAAGATCTTTCATGGCTGCTCTCATGGGTATTCCGTAAAATATTGCACCTGACAACAAAGTGGGTATATCAGGTTTTGGATTGCAAGATGAGAGCATATGTCGTTGGGTTTCCTATCGTAACAATTTGTGAATTTCGTTGAGCATACAAATACTGGCCGACATTTTAACCTCTGCCTTACGCCAAACTCGCTGTGGCAGAGGTCAATTGACAGTGAAAAAACGAATTGATTTTGATAGGCGTCAATTTAGTTTGGTGTCATGACTCTTCTCTTTGAGCCTATTTGTAATCATATCTCTTTATTAGGGGAGGGGTTTCAGTCTAATGTTGCAATTATGGAATATTCTATGATTTTCGTTTTTAATAAATGCGATATAAATTTTTATTTATTTATAATTAAAGTTTTGAGATGTGACTCATCACACAATTTGTCATATATGTTAACATTTATTATTGATGACAAATTTTAAAATATTAATAACGCCAAAACACAAATGATACTTTTTGCATTTTCATTTTTTACTACTTATCATTTAATAACTTTACTTTTACTGTTTACCTAAACATTTTTTTGTACAATACTTTTATTGTATCAAATAATATTTTATTTAATTTCATCAAGTTGTCCTTAATACTAAAGACATCTCTATGCTATTTTTATATATTATGGCTGACATCTCTATGCTATTTTTATATATTATGGTTAAGTTGTCATTAACCTTGCAAACCCTATGGATATTTTATGTATCTCCAACAATCTTGGAAGGTGTACATGGACACCTTAAGTGTAATTGGAGAAAAAAATTATGAAATTAATTCTCCTAGAATTTTGGTGTGAGTTGTCATGTGTAAGGAGGTAGAGAACTAAAATGGTCATTATATTTTAACTCGGACCCATTTAAGGTATATTTCCAACTTAAAATTTGTCATAATAGATGGGATTCATATGAGTCAGTAGACTCCAAAATGGAGTTACTTTTGAGGAAGTGGGCCATTGAAGAGTTATGAATAAAAGATGTAGGTTTGTGATTACATTTTTATTTTAGGATACAATGATTGTACACATGTGAAGTCATTTACATATTCCTCTTTCACATAATGCATTATTAATTAAACTAGAAAACCATAATTTTGAAGAAGGTCAAAACAATTAGATAAAAAAATTGAGAGCACCTTAGATGGGTAGATAATACGAGGTGCAGTGAGAAATTGTGCACCAGTTACAATCTAAATAGCCTCTTCCACACGGTGGCAATTAAGCACAAATACCTTTTTCATATGGTGTTACTATGGTTTGTTTATTTTACTTGTATTGTTGATTTATGCTTCCATATTCAATCTTTATTAAGCAAGCCCCTATTAAGAGAAATTAGTTTTAGATTTGCATATATATTAAAGAGTTTTTTATTGTAAAAATTTCATCTTGCTTCTAAATGTCACTCATCTCTTCTAGTGACAACACTCAAGATTAGTGTAGTCCCAATACCATTGCTATGAAAATATTTTTGATTAAAAAAGAAGTGAGAACAAGGGCATTGACCCTTTACATAGCAGAACTATTAATGAGACCACAATGCAAAAACAACACTATAACAACATTAACAACAACTAACAACAAAAAGAGACCAAGTCTTAGAAAATAAAAAACAACAACAGAAAACACAGAAACAAACTACAGGGGTGCCTTTCGCACCCCAACGGCATCAATGGCACTGTTCCATTCATTAGACAGGAACTTATACAGGTCCTTAGCCTCCTGCTTATCCTCCTCCGTGTCCACAGTACGTTCCCTCAGCAGAGAGAGGATGAGCGTTGAGCTATGTAAAACCTGAAGATGAAATTTGTAAGGCCCGCAATGTGGGCATCCCAGGCCTCCATCTTTCTCTTGAGCCGATTGACATTGCCCATGATAACCTGCAATTCAAGCACAGGGCCCAGGTTCTCAATCCTCTGCATGATGTCCAACCTGTCTGTGCGCATCTTTTCCATTTGCTCCAGAGTAGGGACACCCTGTGGGTTCACAATAGCCATGTCATCCATAGTCTTATCCATCACCTTGGCCACATCTTCAGCAAGGGAACAGTCAATATCATTACCCAGGCCCATCAGGGGAAGAGAGTTCATCACCTGTTTCGCCATCTTTAAATTTGAGTCCAAGTTACCAAAGTCTGGGGCTTTGGTATCAGAATTTTCCTCACCCATGACACCCACAGTGCCCATGTTCACAGGGGCCCTATCCTTAACATCAACATAGTCCTAGGCTTGCATCTCAGAATTGCCCATGCCAGCAACACCAATAGTGTTCAAAACCATGGGGTCCCTAGTCATATCCACATCCCCAACATCCTCACTAGGGGCCCACATAGTGGTATTAGGGTCCTCTCCCTCCTTGTCCGCAATGGCGTCCTCCAAGTCAATATTTTTTATCACAAGGGGTCTTCTTTTTGCGCAAGCTTTTGGAAGCCAATCTGGAGGATCTTCTTTTAACCTCAAAATTAGGGGAAGGATTGTCATTCTCAACATCCTCAAAGGACAAATTGTCATCAAAGACAATACATTTGCGTTTAACAGGGGTTTTGCCTTTGCCCCTGGATAGGGAGTGGGAAACGCTGGGAGAGGCAGATAGAATCAAGCTGGGGGAGACCATAGATAAAGAAACAACAGAGGCATAAGCAAGCAGAGACATGGAGAAGTTGGCCATAGCAAAGCCTTCATGAGGATACTAGAAAAATCTAGGGAAGGCCATAGATAGGGTGGCAAGCCGCTGAGGAGTAGGCATGGGGGGTTGAGAGAGTGAGAGGTTTTGGGGGGTCAAAGGGCCTCATGAAAGTTGTACAATCTGTAAATGAGGCCCTGGTGAAGGAGGTAGGGCAACTTATCCCCATGCTTGGGTTCCATGGTGTCTTTAACAGAGCTTTCAATGGAATGCAGTAAATAAAAGGGCAGACATAGAAAATCATTATTGTGGAAATGATTCAGAAGGGGTAATTGATAGTATTAAAATACCTTGTGCCTGCCCTCGAGAGTGAAGTACTTCATGATCATCAAACAGATCATATTCCAGGGGTGTTTAAGCTCTTCCCGAGAAAACCCACCCTGGAGTTTGATAGGTTCCTCACAGTTGCAAAAGAAGTGTTTTAGACCTTTGTTGTTGGCAACATGGCTGGTGCACTTCTAGCATCGTTTGTTAAGGGCCAGCTTCGTAGCTTGGGTAATTGTCTCCTCAGAGACATCAAAAGAAATTCCACCCATCGAAACACACCTCCCAGACCAGGAGGAGGCAAAAGCAGCCGAGAGCTGCTCATCGTGGCCCTGCAGACAATCCAAAAAATTGGCAACCCCTCCTTCAACACAGAAATTCCAGACCAGGGGGTCGTTCTTGAAATTATCCGGATTGTCTGGTTCGTATCTAACTCTTTCACCCCCCATATCCTCCGCCAACAAAGCTTCTTTATACATGAAAAAAAAATCATAGAGAAAATTGCAGAGACACTTCGAGAAGCAAGCCGAGAAAAGACAATGGGAAGTGTGCGAGCCTGACATCATTACGTGAGACATGAAGTTGGGCGCATGGGAAACATTGAAATCACTTTTAGAAATGATTTCCTGGTTACGAGGCATGGAGAGCCAGCAAATACCGGCAACAACGAACACATTACCAATCCAATCGTACCTCATAATGAAATGGTAAGCCCAAAGGAATTGCCAACAAAGCAACACGTCTATCGTGGCCAGCCTAGCCGAACGAGTCACCACCACATCAACATAGATCAAAGGGATATTCTTATGATTTGAAATATGAAACTAACACCTCTAGATGACCCCAAGGGAAGAGAGGAGAGTAAGGAAAACACTTGGCAACAACTCAATCATTGGTAGGAATTTTAGATTTCTCTTCTTGAAGAAGGAAGTTAACATGGTCTAGGAGGGAATTATGGATCCTCCAACATCTCAAACCTAAAAGATTACGAACAATGGCTTCCAGGGCATCCGCCACTTTGTTTCCTTTCATGTAGACATGCTTAAATGAATCAAGCCCAAAGATGAGCCTCAGGGTGTCCCTGATGGTTCCCTCAATGGTCCAATTAAGCCTATTCCACCCTTTGATAGCATCAATGATGAGCTTGGAGTCACCCTCAATGTCCATAATCCTGATTCCCATGGTGAGTGCGAGACAAATTCCCAGGCTAAGGCCATAGCTTCAACCTGATTAGAGGAATGCCCATTCAAGTTGCCCGAATAAGCAGTGACAAGGGCCCCCAACTGGGATCTAATAACCCCTCCACCAGTAGCCAGGCCCCCCTAGTAGCCCCATCAAAATTGAGTTTGAAATGTGTAGTCGGAGGAGACCAGGCTGTGCTTTGCCTTAGGAGTCTCTTAGAGCAGTCAACAAGAGAGAATGAGGGGGGGATGTTCCAACATCTAGCAATTTACCAGTCCCAGGTAGAGGGGGGCTTGGAGGCCAGGCAGGTTTTAGAAACAAAGATATTCTCAAGAATCAACTTTAGGAATCAAGCAAACACAATTTCCACAAAGGTCTCTTTGTCCCTGAATATCCTGTCATTCCTTTCCTTCCAGATACTCTAGCTCACATGAGGGGGGATCTGCTTCCACAGTTGTTGGATAAGGGGGTTGGAAGAGGGGCCTTGAAACTCTTGGGACAAACTTAACAAATTGTCATTCATAATCCAATAGATATTGAGCTTGCTGTAGACCATCCCTAGAGCTCTCGAGAAAAGGCACAATGGAGGAAGAGATGAGCAGGAATTTCCTCATCATTTTTGCAAAGGATGCATCTATTAGGAAATCAGAATCCTCGCTTGACCAAATTATCTTGGGTCAAGATTTTGTTGAGGAGATCAGTCCACCAAAAGAAATTGACCTTGGGAATGAGTTGGGGATTCCAGACCTCTTTCTAGATAGAGGTGTAATCAAGTTCTCTTAGCAAGCTATTGTAGGCAGTTCTGACAGAGAAGTCCCTAAAAGGGTCCCACTTCCAAATGAATCTATCTTCCCTAGGAAAAAGGGGGAGGAACATGCCAACCGAAAGCTTCTGGAGCTCTCTAGAAGCAGGGAGGAGGAAGGGATGATCAATGCAACACTCCTCCAAAGCCCTCCAAGTGTTGTTGCTGAAATAATCACTGACTCTTTCTCCAAAGAAACTTTTGGCAGCATCCTAGAGCCTTCTAAGGGAGGGGGAAGAAGCAAGGGGCTTCTCTCCCAACCAGCAATCCTCCTAGAAGAGAATATTCCTTCCATTTCCAATAAGCCACCTCATACCATGGGATAGAGGGTCCCTGTGACTCAAGATGTTGTTCCAAATTTTGGAACCCCTAGGGAGGCCCTCCTCTTTCAGAACAGAGGAAAAGTCCCCATTACCCAAGTATTTAGCCCTGATGATCCTGCTCCAATCCGCATCCTTATTTAAAAGCTTCTAGGCAATTTTGGTCTTAAGGGACTTATTGAACCTGGAGATCTTGCGGGTTCCCAACCCGCCCATGGCCTTCGGTAGACAAACTCTATCCAAGCCCACCAAGGCAAGCCTCTTCTTTTCTTCCATCCTCGTCCAAAGGAAAGTATTTTGGATATTCTCCATCTTAGTATCCATAGCCACAAAAATCTTAAAAAGGGAGAGGAAGTACATAGGGATCCCTTGGAGGGAGGAGGAGAGCAGCTGCAATTTCCCAGCACTACTGATTAATCTACCTTTCCAACCAGCCAACTTCTTCTGCATTATTTTGAGGATAGAGATCTAGAAGAAATTAGAGACATCTTTGACAATTAAAGGGAGACCAAGGTAGGTGCTAGGGAGGGAGGCCTTTGACAACCAAGGATTATATAGACTTTATCTTGGATTTGGACATGAGTGTGAAAGAAGTAAATGTTTCTCTTCTTATAGTTAATGTGTTGACCAGAGGCCAAAGCATAAGAGTTGAGAAAGGATTTCCAAGCCTTAGCTTCCCACATAGAGTAGATACCAAAGAGAATAGTGTCATCGACAAACTGCTATAGAACATTAGGAGGCGTCGTAGAGGCAAGTTTGATACCTAGGAGAGCTCCCCTGCAAACTATGGAGTTCAAATTAGAAGTCAACACTCTTATCACTAATTAAAAATGGGTTTTTCTTTTCCCATAATTGGCTATGATTTTTTGAAATCTTGAGTAAGGTGCATTTTCAATTGCTTCAGCTCTGTGTTAGGTCTTAAGGGTTTAGGGTTTTTTGATTTTAAATCACCTAATGTCTGATAAAAAACCCTCTGGTTTCTTTTCTTTCGTTACTTTATCCACTTAAGTAATGGGTCATGGGATCGTAGGAAGTGTCCCCCCTTGTTTGTTTGCCTAGGCGGTCATGTGAATTAATCGCAAAAATTTATGCCTTATGTGTATCCCTCCTAAAGTTGTCGGGCCCAGTAAGTAGTGTGCATCTCGCAGATGGATCTACGGCTTTCGCTATTTTGCTAGGCAAAGTTGCGCGTGGTTTAAAGCCAGCGAAGTTGTGAAAATGACATGGCATGCCAAATGGATGGTTTAGCTGGTCAAGGAGGCGAGTAGAATGGTGGCACGTGGCACGAGCTACAACAGTCAGCAAGTCAGGATTAAAGGTTAAAGGGTGGGTCCCAGAGGTGAGTCAGATCATAGGATGGGAGATGACCTGACAGATATAGGTGTCAAGAATTAAGCGGAGCCCAATGCTTTCTCTCGGCAAATGAAAAAATGACATGTCAGCTCTGAAGGTGACTGGACACCAAGTGTTCAAAGTTGAGTCAGAGGGCCCACCCCTCCCGAAGTCTATTCAGATGGTTAAGCACCGAGCAACTAGAAAATGATCTAACGGCTCGCGCTAAATTGCAAGGGTAAGATGCTCGTGCTTTATACCTTGTGAAATAGCAAAAGTAAACAAGGACCATCCACGTGTCATGATAGTGTAAAGCGGAAAATCGCGATCGAACCCTAGTTGCTCTCCCCTCTTCCAACTCCAAGGAGAGAGAAGTGAGGTTCACTAGGGTTGATGGTTTTCACTTAGGGGAGAGACTTTACATTCAAAAGAGGGGTTGAAACCCACAAGATCCAATCCCACACAATGCAAGATTGGGTGCTAAATGTGTTTCAAGGGTTATGACAGCAAGGCTACCCTCTTTTGTAAAGAATGTGCATAGAAGAATTAAGCTAGAAATGCATAGAAAGTGACAAAGATTCGCTTATAAACTAAGATAGGGATATAGGATGAAGCTGCGGACCTGGAATTAGTAGTAAAATGTCGATACGGCGCTGTCCTACAAATTTGAGCGAAAGTTGTCGGGACGATGGCGCCCGAGCGCCACGGTCCTCCGAAAAATCCGCGAAACGAAGGGGGATCTGTTCGTCTCTGCACAAGGATTCCAGATCTTCAATTTCAGCCGCGTACCTGCAACCTACACACAGAAAAGCGAAGACGATTGGGGGGTTAGGGATTAGGGGTTTGCCTTTAGGTCAAACCCCGGTTTTGG
Organism: Cryptomeria japonica; assembly: GCF_030272615.1. Classification (NCBI taxonomy): domain Eukaryota; kingdom Viridiplantae; phylum Streptophyta; class Pinopsida; order Cupressales; family Cupressaceae; genus Cryptomeria; species Cryptomeria japonica. The sequence continues at coordinate 287,892,603 of NC_081405.1, forward strand.
AATTAACCAAGAAATGAGCAGTGCTATAAATGTAAATGTCTGTAATGTAAAACAAGTACTAATACCTTGTTGTAAGGATGTTTGTATCCTTATGTGCAAAGGTATAGATGTTGTATGTTGTATGTTGTAGTAGTATGTAGTAAATGATCTCCTCTTCAATGGTTGAATCCTTGTCTTGAATGCAACACTTGGCCTTGAATGGAGACTTAGAATGATCAATTGCTTGAAGGAATGCTTGAATGCTTGAATGCTTGAGTATAGTTTCCACGCTTGTACACATATGACCTTCTTACCCAAATGGGAGAGGAAAATGTAGTTTATATACTTGTCAATTAGGGCTGATAGACTGATTTTCCCGACCTTAGGCCGACCAGGAAAGATAATTTTCCAATTTGCAAACATAAAGACCCGAAGTCCAAAAGAGACCGGGCCCAAAATAGGACCCAGGGACCAGGGCGCTGGGCGCCCTGGTCCTGAAGGACCAAGGCGCTGGGCGCTCTGGTCCCACCTCCCGGGACAACAGGGTGCAAAGGAGGTTCAGGCCAGGGTGCAAGAAAATGCAGTTTTTGGTGTCATAATCAGGTTTCGGGGTCTCCATTCAGGTTGCGTGTTGCGTCGCCATCGTGAAGACCGAAATGCAGTCGAAATTGCAAGTGTCGCAATTTTAGGATGCTACATTTAGCCCCCACTTTAGCGGGAGTATAAGCGTACGCTCATACTTCTGGTAAAGTACAAGGAAACAACATTGAAAGACTTTCACCACGTCAAGGAGGCAAGATACACCAAGCCCCCAGTGGACTAAGGATCTTACGACTTCGATTGACAAAGTAAAAGGGAAGATCACGAGGGAGAACCATGACTGTCAGTAGTAAGGTTCCCTCACTATGAGTCATGCAAGAAAGATATCAAAAATTTTCAAGGCAAAGCTAAATTTGTCAAGAAATTTTCAAGTATCTTGAAAAGATATGAACGGGATGTATGCCCCCCTACGTTAAAGCGATCGCACATGCCTCACCGGGGGTGATTGCTTTAAGGTAGTGATACATATAAGAAAATGAGAAAGGAAAGGAGCACGTTATCGCAAGGATTTAGCCCCCGAGTGTGAGATAAGCCCAAGGATAATAGATACAAAACACAAAGCACAAGGTGACTTCGCTTTCCTTGGGGTCAGTATGCTGTATGATTATTCATGTATATCATATGTATGTATGCATAATTGTTCTTCATTCCCCAATCAAGGAAGGTCACCTAGAAGAAGGGAACACATGTGTCTTTTGAGTCAACATGAGAGAGATCGAGAGATCTCAATGCTTTGCATCGTCCTCAAGTAGACAACACTAAGGACAACAAATAGAAGAATGAGAGTAACATATAGAGGAAGTAACGATAGAGGAGGAGAGAATCTGCTATGCTAATGTAACTAGTCTAGCACGTCATCTACCCCCCGATCTTGCTGATCAATGTTTTGGGAAGGCAGGGAACACGCTAGAGGAGGAACATCCAACACAGCAGATGGAGCTACCATAAGATCCAAACAAGGGCTATGTTCATATCCCAAGCCGCGGTGTTCTTGTCTAGGAGCTAGGATAAGTGCTTTAGAAAATTCGTTAGATAAATGGTTATCAATATCAACAAGTTCATATTCACTATCAGAATGAACAGGAGTAACATTTGCATCATGAATAACATTTTCATCTATATCATCATCAAGATTTATAAAAATAGGGTCTTTAACTCGCACAGGATCAAGACCATCATGCATCTTATGTTTAGGAGATTTTGGAGAAAATGGAATAATGCTTGTTAAAGGTGTTTTTGGAGATTGCAAAGTTTGAGAAGCAGCTGCTTGAGCTCTAAGACGACGCTTTCGTCGACGTTCGCGTGCAGAACGATTTCGTCTAGTCTTAGTAGGAAGTTGAGAAGATTGAGGAGGAGGAATGTTCTCATCCTTATCACATGGGTGTTTAGGTTGTGGTCTCTTAGGCTGGATAATAGGAGAAGAAGAAGGTCTCTTCTCTCTATAAAAGGAAGGAGGAGGAACTGCTCCATATAAGGGAGGAATATTTGGTTTTGGAAGGAGACCAAGTCCATCATGATGAGGAGGGATAGGTCTACTTTTAGAAAGTTTATTAATCATAGGCATAGTCACATCCATAGGGATGGGTTGGGAATCTTCTTGAGGAAAGACATTAGTTTTATCTTTCAAAGGAAGAACTTCCTTCTCAAGAATGATAGGAATGTCAAGTTTGGGTGTTCTAGGTTCACTTAGAGATAGGATCATATCTGTTTTCCACTTTTGATAAGATTTGAAAAGATGATCACTTCGCGGAGGAAGAGATTGGAATTGTTTAGGCCAAAAGTAATCAATAGGAACACTAGAAGTTCTTTCAGCTGGTTTAAAGAGACTATGATTGACAGTAACAACTTCACCATTATGGGGAAATTTCAAACACTTATGAATAGGAGAAGCAATAGCTTTCATGGAAGATAGCCAAGGATAGCTAAGCTTCACACGAAATTGTTCGGAAGATGGAATAATAGCAAAGTTCACATCAAGGGATTTGTTATGGACCTCAATAGGCAATGTAATAGAACCAATTGTAGGAGAAGAAAATGCATCAAATAGTTTCACAATCACATCTGTTTTGTCATATATCACTTGATTCAATTGCAAAGTAAAAAGAAATTCTTCAGTAATAACATTAACCATGCACGAAGGATCAATAAGCACTCCACGACAAGGTGTATTCTTGACTTTTGCAACTATGTATAAAGGACCATCAGGTGCCCTAATGGTTTCACTGGAATCAAATGTGATGGAAGGTTCTTTAGGGATTTTCTGCTGCTCAACAAAGTTAATCACATTCGGAGTCATAGACACAAGACCATCAGATGAAAAAGAGGAATCATTAGTCTCAATCGCATTAGAGGTATGAGAAGGCAATGGATCAGTGAAAATCTGAAGATTTTGGTTAGGAGTAGCTACAGATGTATTGCCTTTATCATTCACTCCAGAAACAGAAATAGTATTATTATCAATCAAATCTTGAATTTTACCCTTTAAAGAAAAACATTTTTCAGTATCATGCCCAGGCTGACGATGAAATTGACAAAAAGCTTTGTTATCAAAATAAGGTGAAGTAATCTTTGCAGGATCAATTTGTCTTATAGGAGGAAGAGTAAGCACATTTTGTTCCAATAACTTATTCATAATACTATGCAATGATTCATTCAAAGGAGTATACTTTCTTTCTTTCTTGAAAAATTTAGAAATAGGAGGCACACCTGATGCTGCATTCACATTGTTGTTGATGATGTTTTCATTGAATTTGATGGAATCTCTGTTCAGTTTAAACTTCCCAAATGGTTGTTGACTGCTATCACCCTTATCACTCGGAGCCATAGGATGTGATTGTTCCATTTGACTCACAGTCAGTTGATAATTGTGAAGAGTTGCACACAACTATTGGAAAGAAGTAAACTCAGAAAACAGGAGTTTGTCTCGAATATCTTTTTGTAAATTAGAAATAAAGATTCTTTGAATATCATTGTCAGGCACTGGAAAAGAAATTTGAGCATACAAATGCTTATATCTACCAATGAAATCAGTCACTTTTCTTTAACACCTTGTTTACAATGCATTAAATCAATCAAAGTAACTTTAGGACTTATATTGTTTTGAAATTGTTGAATGAAAGCATTTGCAAGTTGTTCGAAAGAAGTAATAGAATAAGAAGGCAACGAGCAATACCATTGTAGGGCTTTGTCTCTTAATGTTCTAGTAAACAATTTTGCAAGCAACCTTTGGTCATAGGCAAAATCAGTACATATTGTTTGAAAAGTCTTAACATGTGTTAGAGGATCACCTTTACCATTATAAAGCTCCAAATGCGGGATTTCAACATATTTAGGAGGGATAGCTCGAACAATGTCAAGAGAAAGTGGGCTCGCAACATCAAATGTGGGCACACTAAACTTAGATTGATTCATAGAGGCAATTTGTTGCTGTAAAGAAGAGACAGTTTGTGCAAGATTGTTAATGGTCGCTTCAGTCGAAGAGTTCATATTAGATGTGTTAGATTGAGATGGAGGTGTTAGTTTATTGAAAGAAGGTAGAGAGTAAGGTGGTGGGACCCTATGATAATTAGTCATAGGAGATGATTGGACAGGAGGAACACTACAAGGAGGAATGGAATGATTGAATGAATTGCCCCCTTGCATTATGTTCATTTGTGGAGATGTAATAGGGACACTCATTGAAGGAGTGAATGAAGAAATCGGATTGAATGAAGGAAGAGGGTTAATTGAAGAGGAAGGATTGCCCCCATGACTGGTGATCACAGGAGGAATGTCTTGTGTAGAAGTAGCCATTATGTTTGATGTAAAGGTAGGTATGCTAGCCATAGAAGTCATCAAAGGAATAGAATGATTGACTTGAGTAGGAGGTTGTGTATAACCTAAGGTTTCAGCACAACTCTTCATAGGCATCACATTCGAATCCACAATGTGTGCAATACCATGCAAAATATCAATTCCATTCTTATCATTTTGAAGCATACGTTTTAGACCCTCAATTAAAGGAAGAGCTTGACTATTAGGGTATTCTTGAGACATCCACTATCGAAAATCGTCAAATTGGTTATCCAATTTTGAAAGTTGTTCTACAGAAACCTCATGGAGAGCTTCTTCATCATTAAGAGGATTAGAGGAATTACCCATGTCCTCGTTAAAAAGACCATTCAAATTAGGTTCCATCTCCTCAGTAATTAAACCTTGGAAGGACTTAATTCTAAGGCTTCATCTAACGGGAATAGTGTAAGTAGGGCTTATTGTTGTAAAACTCATGCACTAGAGAGAGAGAGAAAGTTTTGAATTTAGAGGTAGCAATTTTCAGTAAAATCAGCCAATCTTCCAGATTTAAGCTGTTAAATACAATCAGGACAATCTCCTAAAATTTCAGAAAAAATGTTAGGGACCGTGGCGCTTCGGGGTGCACACGGTCCCGGCAACTTTTTTCGAAATTTGCAGGGATGAAAGTTATGATGATTTTAGAGCTAATCTGAAAAAATTGAGTGGTTTTACGATCTATAGATAGGCCAAATTAAAGTTGCAATCTCAAAATTGAACCCTACCAAGATTGTCGAAAAATGCAAAATTTGAATTTTGAAAAAGAGAGGGAAACTGAAATTTTGAATTTTATGATTTTAGAGGGAATGTCAAAAGCAATGCAAGTTTTGAAATTCAAAAGTTGACTCAATTTCACGCAAAATTCAATTATGAAAGCGGAAATCAAAGTTGTTGTAATTAAGCACTTAATTTCAAAAGTCACAAATTGCAAGAATTTGAATAAATCACTGAAATTTCGAATGAATGATAACACACTTTTCAGATTTAGGACTGTAAGAAACACAATTTTGACACAAATTTCAATTTCAACAATTTTTGAATGATTAGAAGCCTCAATCCAAGCAATCACTAGACCAACTTTGACTATAATTTTGAAGGTGTTAAAATTGATAAAATCAGCCAAAATTCTAGATTTTAGCAGAAAAATACAGTAAGATCGAGCTCCCGAAATTTCAGAAAAAATGTCGGGGACGATGGCGCTCGACGTGCACACGGTCCTCGCAACTTTTTTCCAAATTTTTAGGGATGAAAGATATTATGATTTTATTGCGGAATCCAAAGTTACAGCTGATTTGGAGATGTTTTGATCAGTGAAATTGTCGGACAAAGGTTGAATCAAGAGGGTTTCAAAAATTAGGGTTTTGACACTTAACCACTCAATTTTCAAAATTAAAGCATAGATATGAATTGATAATTTGTAATAGAAGGGTAGATCTGAAACAAGCATCAACAATTAAACATTTCACAAGTTTAATTACTTAAAAAGAAAATTTATGGTTTTTATGCAATTAACCTCTAAAATTTTGCAAAAGATTAAACATGGAAATGTAACCAAGGAATCCAATTTTCAGATCTAACCATGAATAATCAGAAAGGATGTTCACGTCGGGTTCACCAAAATGTAAAGCGGAAAATCGCGATCGAACCCTAGTTGCTCTCCCCTCTTCCAACTCCAAGGAGAGAGAAGGGAGGTTCACTAAGGTTGATGGTTTTCACTTAGGGGAGAGACTTTACATTCAAAAGAGGGGTTGAAACCCACAAGATCCAATCCCACACAATGCAAGATTGGGTGCTAAATGTGTTTCAAGGGTTATGACAGCAAGGCCACCCTCTTTTGTAAAGAATGTGCATAGAAGAATTAAGCTAGGAATGCATAGAAAGTGACAAAGATTCACTTATAAACTGAGATAGGGATATAGGATGAAGCTGCGGACCTAGAATTAGCAGTAAAATGTCGATACGATGCTATCCTGCAAATTTGAGTGAAAGTTGTTGGGACGATGGCACCCGAGTGCCACGGTCCTCCGAAAAATCCGCGAAACGAAGGGGGATCTGTTCGTCTCTGCACAAGGATTCCAGATCTTCAATTTCAGCCGCATACCTGCAACCTACACATAGAAAAGCGAAGACGATTGGGGGGTTGGGGATTAGGGGTTTGCCTTTAGGTCAAACCCCGGTTTTGGAATTAACCAAGAAATGAGCAGTGCTATAAATGTAAATGTCTGTAATGTAAAACAAGTACTAATACCTTGTTGTAAGGATGTTTGTATCCTTATGTGCGAAGGTATAGATGTTGTATGTTGTATGTTGTAGTAGTATGTAGTAAATGATCTCCTCTTCAATGGTTGAATCCTTGTCTTGAATGCAACACTTGGCCTTGAATGGAGACTTAGAATGATCAATTGCTTGAAGGAATGCTTGAATGCTTGAATGCTTGAGTATAGTTTCCACGCTTGTACACATATGACCTTCTTACCCAAATGGGAGAGGAAAATGTAGTTTATATACTTGTCAATTAGGGCTGATAGACTGATTTTCCCGACCTTAGGCTGACTAGGAAAGATAATTTTCCAATTTGCAAACATAAAGACCCGAAGTCCAAAAGAGACCGGGCCCAAAATAGGACCCAGGGACCAGGGCGCTGGGCGCCCAGGTCCTGAAGGACCAGGGCACTGGGCGCTCTGGTCCCACCTCCCGGGACAGCAGGGTGCAAAGGAGGTTTAGGCCAGGGTGCAAGAAAATGCAGTTTTTGGTGTCATAATCAGGTTTCGGGGTCTCCATTCAGGTTGCGTGTTGCGTCGCCATCGTGAAGACCGAAATGCAGTCGAAATTGCAAGTGTCGCAATTTTAGGACGCTACAGATAGATGGTAACGTGTCCATGGACATGTGGTCTTAGAAGAAGCCGTGGGCCCGCCAAGGTGGAACCGGCGGTATAAAAGAAAGACACGCGATCGACATTGAGTTGAATAAAAAAAAGTCTTTCAAAGCCAGTAGTCGAGTGCCACGTGGTAGCATGTAGTCAATAAAGAAGCCGAACCCAGTGCAGAGCCAAGGCTGTTAGTGTAATGGCTGATCAGGTTTCTTTTGATCGGATGGTTCACGCTATTTCACAAGACAAAATGGTTTGTGGTTTAAGACCAGCGAAATGGCGAAGTGATGTGGCATTCCAAGTGGATGGTCCAGCTAGTCCTAAAGGTGAGTAAGATGATGGCATGTGGCAGAAATTGCAACAGTCAGTGAGGAGGGTCCAAGAGTTTCAAAGAAGGTGGGTCCCAGAAAAGAAAGATACCGCGGGATAAAGGTATATGCTAGGTATTCAGAGTTAAGTCAGAGGGCCCATGTTTGCAGGTAAACGTTTAGAGTGTAAAGATCAATCAACTCTCATTTGATTGGACGACTGGCATAATTTCACGAAGGTGAAGTGCTCGCGTTTTAACCCCTACGAAATGGCGAAAAGGTTTTTCATTCTTAAAGGAAAAGTGAACATGAAATGTAAAAGATGATCAAGTATGGTTTGATCTAACAATTGGCGCTATTTCGTGCTTGTAAGATGCCTGAAGTATATGCTCAACGAAATGGAAAAAGTAAAGGAGATTCATCTTGATGCCAGGGTTAACGGTGACATGTACATGAACACGTGGCTCCCACAGAGATTGAAGGTGCCAAGGTGGAACCGACAGTTTTAAAAGGGGGTATAATATGCAGCTGACTCAGATTTAAACTTAATAAGTTTCCCTGGGCAAATGGTTAGGTGCCATGTGGTATCCAGTAACCAGAGGAGGAGCCGAGTAAGCAAGTCAGTATAAGAGTCTTCGCTTAAAGGACAATCAAGTGTGGTTTTATCCGATGGTTGGCGCTATTTCGTAGCCTAAAGTTGAATGCAAATTAAGCAATGCGAAATAGCGAAAACCCGGTAGCTATTAGGTGAAGGTGTGGTTAGTGAAAAGGTTAACTGTTAAGGTAAATGTTAAAGGCCGTACAGTTTGGGTCCCATCTGATGCCTGGCATAGTTTCGCGAATATAAAGTGCTCACTGGATAACACTCACAAAATGGCTAAACGAAATAGGGCTTAGTGAAAAGGGTAGAAGTACTAAGCCAGTGTAAAGACCAATCAACTCTCATTTGATCAGACGACCGGTGTTATTTCGCGAAGTAAAGTTGCCAAGAAATTAAGTTTTGCAAAATAGCGAAAAGAGAAAATGCATGGGCGTTGTGACCCGTTGGAGTGAAAATTTTGAATTCTTTCATGAATTCAATTCTGAAGGGATGGCCAAGCATGTGGAATCAATGTCGGAGTTAAGAGCCCAACTGCCATATATGATCTCATATCAATTGAATTGAGATATCATTTTGAAGTGCACTTGTAAAGAAGCAGTTGTAGAGCGGACTTCTTCAATTTCAGAGTTAATTCCTTCGAGTACAAGTAGGTTTCTCTTTACTCTTGTTCAGCCATTATTTTTAATTGTGTGTGTTTTACTGAGGTTTTAATTTGTCATAGAATAATTGAGGGAGATTGTTGAGTCACCTGCTTAATTTTCTAAAAGAGATGGCACCTAAAAGGGAGCTCTCAAGAAAAGTCAATTATCACGAGAGGGCCATTTGTGATGATTTCCTTGAATAGTTGACATTATCAACTAATGTGGCTTCCAAAATAAAAGAGTTGGTGCCAAGAGCTTCTCGCCTGAAAATAGGAGAGGGTTTATATGATAAGGGGAGTTGGTTAAGAGACCCTCAAGTAGGGATGTTTGGGTTGGGATTATTCAAGGTTGGGTTTAGTATGAGAAATTCTCCAACCCCTCAGAACAGTATATGGGAATTGGATGTTGGAAAGTTGGTGGTTCCTAGGGTTTTCTTTGATGCAGATCTTCTTACTCAGATTGCACATGGCTATGAACCAGCTTCAAGAAGTGTTAAGGATATCAGTGGAAAGACCCTCATTGAAATTAACAATGAGGAATTTAGGAATGCCTTTGGGTTAAGTGAATACATTTATTTTTTGGAGCCTATTGATTTTAAATCACTAGCTCAGGTGTATAATGCGCAAAGAAATCACCTAAGAAATGGGCCTCTCAAAGAATTCTTTTTGAAGATAGGCGGGTTGACTGTTGTGGGACCTAATACTGAAGAGCCCTTTTCTCTAAATTTGTTTACCCTTAGGGCTAATGGATTATACTGGTCACTATGCCAAATCCTAGGGGAAGATGCTGAAGCAAGTATGCCTACTCACTACATGTTGATGGTTGCTCAGATTTTGAATCCTTCTGTGGCAATAACTTTTGATTATGCTTCTTTTATAACTGATGCTATCCATAATGGATTGATATGGATCAGGAACGGGAAAGTAGATAGGCCTTTCAGGTGGTACTCCCTTCTTATGATTTGTTTTTATTCAAGGGTGGTGACTATTTTGCAAGTGGGATGGACCTTGTAAAAGAGAAGGATGGAGAAAAGATGCCAGTGCAATTATGGAGCATAGTTCTGTCATGGGATAGAAAAGATGCAAGCTTTCTAAGGTTTGATAAATATTTTGCATAAAAAATCAGGACCCTTATCTGTTTGGAAAACCCAAGAGTCCCTAAGGTGCTTTTGGAATTCATTAGGCCACAAGAGTTTGCAGAGGACATAAAAATTGTCCACAATTGGGGTGATATTTACCTATACCCTGTTTCCACAATTTTCTGAATATATGGTTTCACAGGTACCCCATTTTTGTTACCTTATCAGGTCCCTCTTAAAGTGGGAATTGCAGAAATACTTAGGTAGATCGGTGCTGTGCAAGAGGTAGAATTGATAGGTAGAGGTAAAGGGACAATCTTCCCTACAATTACCGTGGCACACCAATTTGTAATAACCAAAGGAGGTTGGAAATGTTTTGGAGATTTCCTCCAGCCATATCATTTAGCAACTGCAGTCTCTCGGTGTGATGACCCCGAAGATTTTTTCAATGGTATGTTTAGAAAGAGGGCTGTATGCAAAGCTAAACCCCATCAATTTCAGTTCCCTGAAGACCTCATCAGGAATGAATTTGATTTAGATGAACAAGAGTTGAGAAAGGAAAAGTGGATAGCCTATAAGAAGGCCTTAGACTTGGTGCACCAACTCGACATAAGCTATGACCCTTTGTCTAGCTTTTACCCCTTTGCAGAGAAGATGAAGTTTTTGATTCTTAGTTTTGAGGAGGTGATACAAACACTAAAAGAAAAGAGGGAGGTTGTAATCAAGAATAACCTTGAGCAAGCAAGATTGATTTTGAGTAGGTCTGTATCTGCTAGGCCAATCCCTCTGGGTAATTATATGTTACATAAGAAGTCTAATTATAGTAGACTTATGCCTGCTTTAGGGGAGCCCTCTGCCTCGAAAGGTAAAAGGAAGATACACGATGTTACTGACATCCCTAGTAGCCCAAAGAAACAAAGAGTGGGAAAAGAGGTACAACCTGAAGAACCTTTGTACTTCCCATCTCAATCAGCTATCCATATAGGAGATGAACAGGCAGTAGCTGAGCAACTATTGCAGTTTGGCAGTCTAGGGGAAATTGCCTACACCTATGATGAAGTAGAGGAAGGAATGCCAGAAGAGCCCTTAGCTGCTGAAATGAATATCACCACTAGTGAATTCAAAGGCCAAGAATGGGATCCTGAGATCAAGCGAGCTAGTGAAGATTTCTTAGTTGATGACAAGTTCATCACATCAGAAGCATTCATGCAATTTGTGTGGAAGCAGAGCATTGATAAATACAATGCAAGGCATGAGAAAAGGAAGGGTGAGCAGCCTCATAAAGATCCAGCTACAGTTGAGGAAGAAATAAAGCAAGAAATGGTTGAAGAGTTTAAGACCATCACTCCTCAGCAAGGAAGAGACATGGTGGTGAACGCTGGGGTACTTATTCTTCCCGAATGGGATATAGCAGATGCTCTAGTCTTGGAAGCAGTAAGAAAGGAGACTAAACCTATGGAGGGATTCACTTTTAATAAAGACAATGCTGCATTAGTCATGTGGTCTCTGAAAAGAGATGAAAATAAGAAGAAAAAGGACACCTCAATGTCAAGTTACCTTGGGGGGATGATGGTAAAGAGGGTGCAGACTACTGGAGTAGTGGAAGCTGCTAGCACTGTACTAGAAATTGCAAAATTTAGTGTTGCAGTAGTAGAAAGGGAAGCTAAGGAAAAGGCAGATCTCCAGGTTAAATTGGAGACAATTTTGAAAGCTTACACTAATGCTCGAGAAGAGGTAAGGAACAGAGATAGCATTATTGCTAAATTGCAGAGGCAACTAGCAGATCATCATGGTGAATCCTGAACACTGATGATCTCCTCTTCTCCTGCCAGACCTCCACCTACTAGCCCTATTATTGAGTACCCACTGTCTCCAGCACCGTCTAGCTCCCAAATGATTGAGATTACTCCTCAAGAGTTAGAGAATCTAAATCAGGCCCAAGGCATGTATGCAAAGAAGTATGAGGATAGAGTGAAGGCCACTGTCACTAGTTTTGTAGATACTGTGAATGCCTCATTGCTATACAATAATGTAGATAAAATTTTGGATATATGGAATGAGCTCAGGGGAGACAAGGCCATATTGACACCAATTTTTGACAAATGGAGGCCTAGGGAGCAGGATTTAGAGTTTATGTGTGCATCTTGTGATGAAGAAAGGGCCAATCCTATCATTGGATCCACTTCTGACATCACTAAAGATTTAGTACAATTGGCAACAGGGGTGGATAATGTTGACAGGAAAGTCAACTTGTGCAAAAAGGAATATGCTGATCAAGTTTTTGAGTTACTCCCAGGAGTTTTTGCTAGTCCAGATCAACTAAAGGACAAACAAATGTGGCCTAAGGAGGTAGAAGCTAAACTATCAGCAAGAATTAAGGGAATTATTGATCTAGATGATGCTTCCTTCTTTGTTGTGACATACAAGAGATAGAGAAAATTAAGACACATTATGGTTTTCTTAATTCAAAAGTCAACAAAATGAGAAACTCCTGGAAAAGGTTGACCAAGGCTAAGACTAAACTGATTAATTTCTCATGGCCCACCGATGATGTGTATGATGAGTGGATAACAAAATATGCCACTCATGATCTGGAACAGTTAGAGAGCACTCCTGAAAAGATAGAAGAAGTTACAACCAAACAGCTTGTTGAAGAAGCTGCAGAGGCCTAAAAGAACTTGTAACTGTTTTTGCGAGAAGCTTTGTAACTTCTTTGTTTTTGAAAGAAATTATTGTAACAAACTCTCCTCGAAAAGTCTGAAGCTTTGTGCATCCATGTTGTTATAAATGGATACTAGGACTAGAGAGAGAGGGATCACAAAGAATTGTAAGAAAACACTGCAGAAATTTATCTGAGCTTTTCTGAGTCTAATGGGGAATATTCAAAAGCTGCTTGTAATACTTTTCTGAAGATAATATCAATATACAGACCATCGATTTTGAGTAAAGCTTTGTGTCATCTTCAAGTGTGTTTACAATTTGTTTATTGTTTCATTCTGAATAATCCAGAGTTATTTTGTTTGAATGGGGTAGCAAGGCTATTTTCAGTAGATGTGCTCGCTGGCTTTTCTCTCTAGGAGGGAAATTAAAGATGCGGGGATCACTCCTACTATTAAACTTTTTGGAGGGAACTTTGAATTTTGATGATCATAGTTTAATTTGGTATGCATAAATTCCTATAAGTGTTAGGCATGTATAAGGATTAATAGAAGCCAAGCCAATGGGATGCGTAAAGATATTTTGTTTGGGGAGTATTATCTTAGTTTAGATGACTCTGTGACCTTGGATAAGGCACTGATATTGATTGAAGTTGTTTATTGCATGTTTTGTTGATCAAAATACTGAATATGAGTATAATTTTCATTCCTTTGTTTCAGTTAGTTTCAAGGTGAATAGATCCACTGGTTTTCTGGATTGGTTTGCTATGGATTTATCTTTTGAAATTGTGAATCCAGTTCACAAAGGTATACCCGCCTGGACTCTGAATAAGTCCAAAGTGTAGAAGGTTAAATCAAACCTTGTCATATGTTGTCCTAAGAGTTTCCTTCCCTTTAACATCTCTCTTGCACAGAGTTTGATCATCTTATTATAAGGATGTTGAAGTGAGTCAGATTTTGAAGACAACAAAAGTGGTGACTCTGCTGGGGAGAGTCACAATAAGGATATAAATGCAGATTTGTGTTGAGGCTTATAAAGAAAATTGTTGTGTGTTTGTGGATTAGACTGCTTGTTTTCATAATTCCCATAGTTTTGTGGGTGGCGACTCTGTTACTTTTTGAACCAGTCCTTGTGAGATACAAATATTTCTAAAAGGAAGACAAGCGAGATGCAAGGAGCAAAAAACACAAGATCATTCATGAAGAAACATCCTCATGAAACCTTGCAAGAAGGTCTGCCAGAACAGTCACGAAGAGGCCAGAAGAGGTCAGTGCTTCACGAACCATCGAATGCTGCTTGGGTATAGAAAAATAATAATATTGGTAAGATGCCTGATCGACCTATTTATGCAAAGTCTAATTCATCTTCCAGAGATTCAAAACATGATATATTAGGTTTCCATTCAAGATTGTCTCGAAATATTGATAATGCACCTATTTTAAGTCAAGATTTATCTCATGTTAGTGTTTCTGTAAGAGATAGAACCAGTTCAAATGCAATTAGGCACTTTGTTCCCAGGACAATAGATGGGAACATTAGTTTAATTGACATAGATCAAGTTAATGCATCAGACTCTGAAGAAAACTTCCCTAATGAGGATAAAGTGTCTCAAGAGATTGAAGACTTAAATAGAAGAGTCCACCACTTAATCTCCCTAAGAGCCCAAAAGGAAGCAAATAAGGAGAAGGAAGTCAAAGCCAAATTAATGGAAAGGGATAGGCTTCTTAGACAAATAGCTGATCTTGAAGTACTTGCTAAGGAGAAAGAAAAGAGTGATGAGGAAAGCCCTGTGATTAGAGAGATTCTAATTCCCAAAACTAAACAAGCTTGTAAGTTAGTAGTTCAGCCAACTAGGGAAGTATTTAATGACTCCCAGCTTCCTAGAGCTAATATGGATAAAGCAAAACAGAAATGGGTAGATGATGGAATAGAATCTAAAACTGCAGAAGAGATCTCTCATACGCTTTTAGCACATAAGAGAGAAATGGAAAGGATGAGGAAAGAAAAGGAAGATCTCCAGATGGAACTAGAAAAGGCTGAGTTAGAAGCAGCTAATCAAGAAGTAAAAAGAAAGATCAACTACTTAAAGGCTCCCCCTATTACATTTCCATCAGAAGATCTTAGCAAGCCTAATCCTCAACACATTTCCCTTCCTCAGGCCAATACTCAACCTGCAGTGCAAGCTAATATTGCCTCAGTATGTCAAATCCCTGTGAATAAATAGTACACTCAAATACCACAATCTCCAATCCAAAAAGTTAAAATGACCATGGGAAATAATAATGCTATTACCCCTTTTCAAAGAAGACCAATCAATTTAGAGCAATATAGACAATTGTTCTTTGATGGGATCCCGGGATATCCAAACCATGTTCCTACTAAGTTAAGAGACAGACTCCATAAATTTGCTAGGAACAATGTAATTAGCACCGAGGAGCATCTAAAATCCTTTGGGGATCTAATAAATGATTATGAGATAGTAGATGAAGATGTTATTATGAAACTAATTGTTCAATCCCTGGTTGATGATGCAAGAGATTGGTACAGAGGTCTCCTGGTTAATAGCATAGGGTCATGGGAAGATTTTAAAAATTGTTTTCAAGAGCAGTATGGTGACAAGAATAATGTGAGTTTCATGCTAAATGAATTCAACAATATCAAAAAATCTGAAAATGAAATGGTCACTGATTTCAATGCCAGATTCTAAAAGGCCATGCATAGATTGTATCAAGTGATGAGGTTAGATGATAACATGTGTCTTAATACATATTACAATGCATTTGATTCTAAGATGGCCTATATCTTGAGAGATAAGAACCCACATAACTTGAGAGATGCTTTTAGAATTGCCATAAATGTAGAAAGTAACAGAAAAGCATCTGGGAAATTAGGAAGAAGGACAGATGGTAGATTATGGCAAGAAACCAAACAAAAACCTAATAAAGTTGCTAAGGAGGATGATAAGATAGAGAAATTGGTTACTGCTATGAAAGATCTGACTGTCAAGGTTAACAAAAATGATAAACCTCATTATAATTGGCAGGATAGGCCCCCTAGATTCCATGATATGCCATATAATACCAATTGGAAAGATGGCAAGCCCAAAATTGACAAACCCAAAATTGCCCAAAGTCAGGACACTCCAGATCCCTTAAAAGGAAAAATTGTTCACAATATAGAAAATACTCCCTGGTGTATTGCTTGTGATGGACCACATTCTCCTCATCAGTGTGCAGTGGCTCAGGCTCTTGAAGAATCTATGAGACTAGAAGAAGAGTCTGACATTAATATGTTTGAAACCATCATAGAAAGTGATGAGGAATCTGTGCAAAGTAGATACAGTGATGTGCTAGATAATGAAAGGTTAGTGCAAGGACAATTAACCTTAGATTGGCATCCTACATTGAATGTGGTAACAATTGAGGATGAAGAGGTTCATCTTAGGAGGCGTAGTGAGGAAGAAGTTAGAAATCTCACTAAAGCTGCAATTGCCAAAGCAAAACACAATTATAACCTGAGAAGCACTAAGAGAGATACTGATCAGGGTGAGTCGGGTTCTATGTTTGTAAAGGAGGTCACTAAAAAGGGGGCATCAAGTAGTGCTACCATTGTTCCCAAGGTCGGTCAAGAGAAAGAGGAACAAGTTAAAGATGTACCCAAAGGCAAAAATGATAAAAATGTTGATGATGTACAAGGAGTAGCAACAGTGAAAAAGGCAAGCTAGTTCAAGATAGAAAGAGTCAGAGCTAACACTGAAACATGCAATAGTTCTACATTTGACATGGCCCAAGCTCTTACTCAAATGAAGGTCACTGTTCCATTAGTAGAATTACTAAAGATTAAAGAACATAAGGATGCAGCTTTGTCTCTATTCTCTAGTATATCTGCTAGTGACACAGACTTACCCACCGGTTCAGCTAGAATTGGAAAGGATCAAGAGTTCCAAACCCTAGAGGTTTATGTTGGAACCACTATTATTCAAGAGCCCTCACAGGTAGATCCCTTCTATGTTACCTTGTTAGTCAATAACTGGCTGATTAAAAATTGCATGATAGATTCAGGAGTTGTTGCTAATGTAATGCCTTATGGTGTTATGAAAGAATTAGGATTATCAGTAACCACTGTGTATGGGAAGTGCTATGCCATGGATAATAGAGAAGTGCTTGTGATAGGCACAATGAAAGATGTTGAGGTAAAAATAGTAGCATTCCCTGATGCCACTTACAAAATGGATGTTATTGTTACTGACACTAAACCCCATTATGGTATGTTACTTTTTAGACAATGGGCAGTAGCAGTAGGTGGAAATGTTCAACTGGACTTATTCTATGCTACCATTCTAATTAATGGAAGTCAGGTCAAATTATACAGAGAGCCACGAGCTCCTAGGGTAATTGAAAATGTAGACCCTAGTATGCTCAACTGTATGATCGATATAGATCTAGATAACTTTAGGCTTCAACCAACTCTACCTCAACTAAAGAATACTGACCCTATTGTAGTTGAATTACAAGCGCAATAGTGTGGACTGTGGTAGATGTATTTTGATGGAGCTTGCTCCAAGGAAGGGTCAGGAGTAGGGGTTCTTTTTGTGTCCCCATCAGGTATAACTTTTAAATATTCTTTTTTGTTGGCCTTCCAATGCACAAATAATATTGCAGAATATGAAGCCCAACTACTGGGACTTGAGATTGCAAAAAGGCATGGAATCCAATTGTTGAAAGTGATGGGGGATTCAGAATTGGTTGTCTCTCAGGTGAGATCTAAATATGCATCCAAGAATGATAGATTAAAGCAGTATAAGCATGCTGTTTGGGATGTTATTGAGCATTTTGATGCCTTTCTATTAATTGGATAGAGCGAGCAAAGAATATTATGGCAGACTTCCTAGCTAATGTTGCTTTGAAAAATGATGATGCAACACTAACCGGTATCTCCACTATGGAAATAAAATCTAGGCTTGCTATTCCTAATAATGTGTATAATTGGCAAGTTTTCACTGATGATGAAGACATTCTTAGGTTTATTCAATGTGTTGATGATTATGATGGACAAAAGATTGATTGTAATGCATTGGTGGAAGTGGTAGACAATAGAGAGACAATATTTGGAAATGATTTGGTCCAGTTGGAAACTAATGAAATACCTAAAGGGCTGGTAGAGCTAGAGAGCATGTTCAGTTACAATGATAGTCACTTATGTCAGCAATCTACCACCAAATTGGAAGAGTTAGAGGAGGTAAATTTGGGAACTAAATCATCCCCTAAGTTAGTATATATTGGCAAAAAATTACCTTCTCATGTCAGGACTAACCTTATTAATTTATTGAAAAGGTATAAACATGTTTTTGCTTGGTCTTATGAAGACCTAAAGGCATATAGACAAGATCTTTTTCAGCATGAGGTTCCTTTACTTCTAGATGCTAAGCCTTTTAGACAAAAACAGAGACCCATTAACCCCTTATTAGAAGCTAAGATGCAGCAGGAGCTGACTAAATTAAGAGAAGGGGGGATTATCAGACCTATAAGGCATTCTTCATGGGTCTCCAATCTAGTCCCAGTAAGGAAGAAGAATGGGGACATTAGATTGTGTGTAGATTTTAGGAATTTAAATGTTGCTTCCTTGAAGGATAACTACTCATCCCCAAATATGGAAGCCATGCTACAGAGAGTGACAGGATGTGACCTTTTATCCATGATGGATGGTTTCTTAGGATATAATCAAGTGTTAGTAAAGGAGTCTGAACAGTTAAAAATAGCCTTCACTACTCCATGGGGAACTTATGTTTATGTGAGAATGCCATTCGGATTAAAAAATGCTGGAGCTACATTTCAGAGAGCCATGGATGTAGCTTTCAAAGAATTCATTAACATCATCATGGTGGTTTATCAAGATGACCTAACTTGTTTCTCTAAGAAGGCTGATGATCATTGTGGACATCTGGAGAAGGTGTTCAATAAAGCCTTGGAATTTGGTGTCTCACCAAATCCCAAGAAATGTCATTTTGGGGTCACTGAAGGAAAGCTATTGGGACACATAGTTTCCAAGGAAGGGGTAAGGATAGCCCCTGAAAGAATTGAAGCAATCAATAAGGTGTCTGAACCAAAAAATGTGAAAGGTATTCAATCTTTTTTAGGCAAAGTAAATTTTGTTAGGAGATTCATTGCAAACTTTGCAGAGATAGTGAAGCCTATTGTCAAGCTCCTTAAGAAGGATACCAAATTTTATTGGGATCAAGAAGCCTCAAAAGCTTTTGCTGAAATTAAGAAGGCAATCCAGAAGGCACCAGTGTTGAATTCTTCTGATTATAGTAAGCCTTTTTCTCTGTTTTCCTTCGCTTCATATCATACAGTAGCAACAGTATTGTTACAAATGGATGAGGAAGGATATGAACATCCTATAGCCTTCTACAACAAGTCTTTGCAAGCAGCAGAACTAAAATATGAGACCATGGAGAAACAAGCTTATGCTCTAGTTAAAGCTATTAAGGCTTTTAGGTTGTACTTAGTGAATGCGAATATCATTGCTTATGTCCCACAGGCTGCAGTTAAGGATATTTTGTCTCAGTCTGAGGTTACCAGGAAGAGATGCTGATGGATCAACAGAATTCAAGAATTCAACTTGGAAATAAAGATCACCAAATTGGTGAGAGGTTTAGGTTTGGCTAAGCTCATGACTGAGGCTAATCTCATGAATGTAGAAGTACATAATGTTGAGGTTAGAGATGCTTTAGTCACTAGTATTGAGAGGCAACCCTGGTACTCAGAGATAGTCCAATTTTTAAGAGGTGCTACATTCTTAGAAGAAATGACACATAATCAGAAAATAACTCTGAAACTCAAGTCCCAAAAATATGTGCTCATTCAGGGTGATCTTTTATGGAGGAAAAGAGATGGAGAGCTACTAATGTGTTTGGATGAATTCCAAGCTAAATGAGTGTTGACTGAAATGCATGACAGAGTATGTGGAGGTCACTACTCTGCTAAGACTACTGCTGGTAAGATAATCCGGGCTGGATACTATTGGCCCACTCTATTTAAGGATACTCATGCATATGTTTGAAAATGTGACCCATGTCAGAAATTCTCATCCAAGCTGAAGTATGAAGGAGCCTTACCCCTAAATCCAGTCTCTGTAGAAGCTCCTTTTGTCCAGTGGGGCATTGATTTTATTGGCGAGATTGTTGAGAGGTCAGGGAGAGGTCACAGATGGATCATAGTGGCCACTGATTATTTCACAAAATGGATAGAAGCTATCCCTACAAGAGGAGCTACTAGTAAAGTTGTCATTGATTTCCTGATGGATAATGTTGTAACTAGATTTGGAACACCTACAAAATTGGTGATGGATAATGCCATGTGTTTCAGATCAGAAGAGTTTGTAGGCTTTTGTACCAGTCACGGTATACTCATGTCCTACTCTTCACCTTATCACCCTCAGGGGAATGGGCAAGCAGAATCTAGCAACAAAAGCCTTTTGAGCATCATTAAGAAAACCCAGGAAGAGAATAAAAGATCTTAGGATCAAAAATCGAAGTTAGCTCTGTGGGCAGATAGAATAACAGCTAAGAAATCCATTGGAATGTCACCTTTTGAATTAGTTTATGGTGCCCAAGCCAGATTGCCAGTAAACAATCTTCTTCCAGTTTATAAGTTTTTGCAAAATGAGGACATGGAGATATCTGAACCGATGGAAAATAGAATGATCCAAATTGTAGAAATGGAGGAGCTTAGAACTTCTCCCCATAAGAGAAATCAGAAGATCCAGTTGTAGTCAAAATAACTTTTTGATAAAAGGACATCACTAAGAAAGTTTCAAATTGATGACATTGTTCTTCAGTGGAATACAAAAGGACAGGATACGGGAAAGCACAAGAAATTTGAATCACTGTGGATTGGCCCTTTTGTGGTTTGTGACTTAAATAGTAAGGATTCATATTTCTTGAAGAGTATGAATGATGAAATACAGGAATTTCCAGTGCATGGACAATTCCTGAAGAATTATTTCTCTTAATGTCCATGAACAGTAGGTCCTTTGTTTGTACATATTTTGTTTCCTTCCTATTTTTTTTGTTTGGGTTTGTGTTTTGGTTTGTTTCTCCAGAGTTTCTGAGTTTTCTTATGTTGACCTTGTGATCAACCATCCCCAGTCAGAGCTGTTGTTATCACTGATTAAAAATGGGTTTTTCTTTTCCCATAATTGGCTATGATTTTTTGAAATCTTGAGTAAGGCGCATTTTCAATTGCTTCAGCTCTGTGTTAGGTCTTAAGGGTTTAGGGTTTTTTGATTTTAAATCACCTAATGTCTGATAAAAAACCCTCTGGTTTCTTTTCTTTCATTGCTTTATCCACTTAAGTAATGGGTCATGGGATCGTAGGAAGTGTCCCCCCTTGTTTTTTTGCCTAGGCAGTCATGTGAATTAATCACAAAAATTTATGCCTTATGTGTATCCCTCCTAAAGTTGTCGGGCCCAGTAAGTAGTGTGCATCTCGCATATGGATCTACGACTTTTGCTATTTCGCTAGGTGAAGTTGCACGTGGTTTAAAGCTAGCGAAGTTGTGAAAATGACATGGGATGCCAAATGGACGATTTAGCTGGTAAAGGAGGTGAGTAGAATGGTGGCACACGACATGAGCTACAACAGTCAGCAAGTCGGGATTAAAGGTTAAAGGGCAGGTCCCAGAGGTGAGTCAGATCATAGGATGGGAGATGACCTGGAAGATACAGGTGTCAAGAATTAATTGGAGCCCAGTGCTTTCTCTCGAAAAATGAAAAAATGACATGTCAGCTCTGAAGGTGACTGGACACCAGGTGTTCAAAGTTGAGTTAGAGGGCCCACCCCTCCTGGAGTCTATTTAGATGGTTAAGCACCAAGCAACTAGAAAATGATCTGACGGCTCACGCTATTTCGCAAGGGTAAGATGCTCATGCTTTATACCCTGTGAAATAGCGAAAATAAATGAGGACCGTCCACATGTCATGATAGATGGTAATGTGTCCATGGACATGTGGTCTTAGAAGAAGTCGTGGGCCCGCCAAGGTGGAACTGGCGGTATAAAAGAAAGACACACGACCGACGTTGAGTTGAATTCAAAAAAGTCTTTCAAAGCCAGTAGTCGAGTGCCACATGGTAGCACATAGTCAATAAAGAAGCGGGACCCAGTGCGGAGCCAAGGCTGTTAGTGTAACGGTCGATCAGGTTTCTTTTGATCGAATGGTTCATGCTATTTCGCAAGACAAAATGGTTCATGGTTTAAGACCAGCGAAATGGCGAAGTGATGTGGCATTCCAAGTGGATGGTCCGGCTAGTCCTGAAGGTGAGTAAGATGATGGCATATGGCAGAAAATGCAACAGTCAGCAAGGCGGGTCCGAGAGTTTCAAAGAAGGTGGGTCATAGAAAAGAAAGATACTGCGAGATAAAGGTACATGCCAGGTATTTAGAGTTAAGTCAGAGGGCCCACATTTGTAGGTAAACGTTTAGAGTGTAAAGATCGATCAACTCTCATTTCATCGAATGACTGGCGTAATTTCGCGAAGGTGAAGTGCTCGCATTTTAACCCCTACGAAATGGCGAAAAGGATTTTCATTCTTAAAGGCAAAGTGAACATGAAATGTAAAAGATGATCAAGTATGGTTTGATCTAACGGATGGCGCTATTTCACGCTTGTAAGATGCTTGAAGTATATGCTCAGCGAAATGGTGAAAGTAAAGGAGATTCATCTCGATGCCAGGGTTAACAGTGATGTGTACATGAACACGTGGCTTCCACAAAGATTGAAGGTGCCAAGGTGGAACCGACAGTTTTAAAAGGGGGTATAATATGTGGCTGACTCAGATTTAAACTTAATAAGTTTCCCTGGGCAAATGGTTAGGTGCCATGTGGTATCCAGTAACCAGAGGAGGAGCAGAGTAAGCAAGTCAGTATAAGAGTCTTCGCTTAAAGGAAAATCAAGTGTGGTTTGATCCAATGGTTGGCACTATTTTGTAGCTTAAAGTTGAATGCAAATTAAGCAATGCGAAATAGCAAAAACCCGGTAGCTGTCAGGTGAAGGTGTGGTTAGTGAAAAGGTTAACTGTCCAAGTAAAGGTTAAAGGCCGTACAGTTCGGGTCCCATCCGATGCCTGGCGTAGTTTCGCGAAGGTAAAGTGCTCACTGGATAACACTCGCAAAATGCCGAAATGAAATAGGGCTCAATGAAAAGGGTAGAAGTACTAAGCCAGTGTAAAGACCGATCAACTCTCATTTGATCGGACGGCCGGTGTTATTTCGTGAAGTAAAGTTGCCAAGAAATTAAGTTTTGCGAAATAGCGAAAAGAGAAAATGCATGGGTGTTGTGACCTGTTGGAGCAAAAATTTTGAATTCTTTCATGAATTCAATTCTGAAGGGACGGCCAAGCATGTGGAATCAATGTCGGAGTTAAGGGCCCAGCCGCCATATATGATCTCGTATCAATTGAATTGAGATATCATTCTAAAGTGCACTTGTAAAGAAGTAGTTGCAGAGCCGACTTCTTCAATTTCAGAGTTAATTCCTTCGAGTATAAGCAAGTTTCTCTATACTCTTGTTCAGCCATTATTTTTAATTGTGTGTGTTTTACTGAGGTTTTGATTTGTCATAGAACAATTGAGGGAGATTGTTGAATCGCCTGCTTAATTTTCTAAAAGAGATGGCATCTAAAAGGGAGTTTGCAGGAAAAGTCAATTATCATGAGAGGGCCATTTGTGATGATTTCCTTGAATAGTTGATGTTGTCAACTAATGTGGCTTCCAAAATGAAAGAGTTGGTGCCAAGAGCTTCTCGTCTGAAAATAGGAGAGGATTTATATGATAAGGGGAGTTGGTTAAGAGACCCTCAAGTAGGGATGTCTTGGTTGGGATTATTTAAGGTTGGGTTTAGTATGAGAAATTCTCCAGCCCCTCAGAATAGTATATGGGAATTGGATGTTGGAAAGTTGGTGGTTCCCAGGGTTTTCTTTGATACAGATCTTCTAACTCAGATTGCACATGGCTATGACCCAACTTCAAGAAGTGTTAAGGATATCAGTGGGAAGACCCTCATTGAAATCAACAATGAGGAATTTAGGAATGCCTTTGGGTTAAGTGAATACACTAATTTTTGGAGCCTATTGATTTTAAATCACTAGCTCAGGTGTTTAATGTGCAAAGAAATCACCTAAGAAATGGGCCTCTCAAAGAATTCTTTTTGAAGATAGGCGAGTTGACTGTTGTGGGACCTAATACTGAAGAGCCCTTTTCTCTAAATTTGTTTACCCTTAGGGCTAAAGGATTATACTGGTCACTATGCCAAATCCTAGGGGAAGATGCTGAAGCAAGTATGCCTACTCACTACATGTTGATGGTTGCTCAGATTTTGAATCCTTCTGTGGCAATAACTTTTGATTATGCTTCTTTTATAACGGATGCTATCCATAATGGATTGATAGGGATCAGGAACGGGAAAGTAGATAGGCCTTTCGAGTGGTACTCCCTTCTTATGCATTTGTTTTTATTCAAGGGTGGTGACTATTTTGCAAGTGGGACAGACCTTGTAAAAGAGAAGGATGGAGAAAAGATGCCAGTACAATTATGGAGCACAGTTTTGTCATGGGACAGAGAAGATGCAAGTTTTCTAACCTTTGATAAATATTTTGCATCAAAAATCATTACCCTTATCTGTTTGGAAAACCCAAGAGTCCCTAAGGTGCTTTTGGAATTCATTAGGCCACAAGAGTTTGCAGAGGACATAAAAATTGTCCACAATTGGGGTGATATTTACCTATACCCTGTTTCCACAGTTTTCAAAATATATGGTTTCACAGGTACCCCATTTTTGTTACCTTATCAGGTCCCTCTTAAAGTGGGAATTGCAGAAATACTTAGGCAGATTAGTGTTGTGCAAGAGGCAGAGTTGACAGGTAGAGGTAAAGGGACAATTTTCCCTACAATTACCGTGGCACACCACTTTGTAATAACCAAAGGAGGTTGGAAATGTTTTGGAGATTTCCTCCAGCCATATTATTTATCAACTGCAGTCTCTCGGTGTGCTGACCCCAAAGATTTTTTCAATGGTATGTTTAGAAAGAGGGCTGTATGCAAAGCTAAACCCCATGAATTTTAGTTCCTTGAAGAACTCATCTGGAATGAATTTGATTTAGATGAACAAGAGCTGAGAAAGAAAAAGTGGATAGGCTATAAGAAGGCCTTAGACTTGGTGCACCAACTCGACATAAGCTATGACCCTTTGTCTAGCTTTTACCCCTTTGCAGAGAAGATGAAGTTTTTGATTCTTAGTTTTGAGGAGGTCATGCAAACACTAAAAGAAAAGAGGGAGGTTGTAATCAAGAATAACCTTGAGAAAGCAAGATTGATTTTGAGTAGGTCTGCATCTGCTAGGCCGATCCCTCCGAGTAATTATATGTTACATAAGAAGTCTACTTATAGTGTACTTATGCCTACTTCAGGGGAGCCCTTTGCCTCTAAAGGTAAAAGGAAGATACATGATGTTACTGACATCCCTAGTAGCCCAAAGAAACAATGAGTGGGAAAAGAAGTACAACCTGAAGAACCTTTGTACTCCCCATCTCAATCAACTGTCCATATAGGAGATGAACAGGTAGCAGTTGAGCAACTATTGCAGTTAGGCAGTCTAGGGGAAATTGCCTACACCTATGATGAAGTAGAGGAAGGAATGCTAGAAGAGCCCTTAGCTACTGAAATGAATATCACCACTAGTGAATTCAAAGGCCAAGAATGGGATCCTGAGATCAAGCGAGCCAATGAAAATTTCTTAGCTGATGACAAGTTCGTCACATCAGAAGCATTCATACAATTTGTGTGGAAGCAGAGCATTGATAAATACAATGCAAGGTGCAAGAAAAGGAAAGGTGAGCAGCCTCATAAAGACCCAACTACAGTTGAGGAAGAAATAAAGCAAGAAATGGTTGAAGAATTTGAGACCATCACTCCTCAGCAAGGAAGAGACATGGTGGCGAAGGATGGGGTACTTATTCTCCCCGAATGGGAAATAGAAGATGCTCTAGTCCTGGAAGCAGTAAGAAAGGAGACTAAACCTATGGAGGGAGTCACTTTTAATAAAGACAATGTTGCATTAGTCATGTGGTCTCTAAAAAGAGATGAAAATAAGAAGAAAAAGGACACCTCAATGTCAAGTTACCTTGGGGGGATGATGGTAAAGAGGGTGCAGACTACTGAAGTAGTGGAAGCTGCTAGCACTGTACTAGAAACTGCAAAATTTAGTGTTGCAGTAGTAGAAAGGGAAACTAAGGAAAAGGTAGATCTCCAGGTTAAATTCGAGACAATTTTGAAAGCTTACACTAATGCTCAAGAAGAGGTAAGGAACAGAGATAGCATTATTGCTAAATTGCAAAAGCAACTAGCAGGACAACATCATCATGGTGAATCCTCAACACTGATGATCTCCTCTTCTCATGCCAGACCTCCACCTACCAGCCCTATTATTGAGTTCCCACCATCTCTAACACCTTCTAGCTCCCAAATGATTGAGATTACTCCTCAAGAGTTAGAGAATCTAAAATAGGCCCAAGCCATGTATGCAAAGAAGTGTGAGGATAGAGTGAAGGCCACTATCACTAGTTTTGCAGATACCGTGAATGCCTCATTGCTATACAATAATGTAGGTAAAATTTTGGATATATGGAATGAGCTCAGGGGAGACAAGGCCATATTGAAACCAATTGTTGACAAATGGGGGCCTAGGGAGTAGGATTTAGAGTTTATGTGTGCATCTTGTGATGAAGCAAGGGCCAATCCTATCATTGGATCCACTTCTGACATCACTAAAGATTTAGTACAATTGGCAACAGGGGTGGATAATGTTGACAGGAAAGTCAACTTGTGCAAAAAGGAATATGCTGATCAAGTTTTTGAGTTACTCCCAGGAGTTTTTGCTAGTCCAAATCAACTGAAGGACAAACAAATTTGGCTTAAGGAGGTAGAAGCCAAACTGTCAGCAAGAATTAAGGGAATTATTGATCTAGATGATGCTTCCTTCTTTGTTGTGACAATACAGGGGATAGAGAAAATTAAGACACATTATGGTTTTCTCAATTCAGAAGTCAACAAAATGAGAAACTCCTGGAAAAGGTTGACCAAGGCTAAGACTAAAGTGATTAATTTCTCATGGCTAACCGATGATGTGTATGATGAGTGGACAACAAAATATGCCACTCATGATCCAGAACAGTTAGAGAGCACTCCTAAAAAGATAGAGGAAGTTACAACCGAACAACCCATTGAAGAAGCTACAGAGGCCGAAAAGAACTTGTAATTGTTTTTGCGAGAAGCTTTGTAACTTCTTTGTTTTTGAAAGAAATGATTGTAACAAACTCTCCTCGAAAAGTCTGAAGCTTTGTGCATCCATGTTGTTATAAATGGATACCAAGACTAGAGAGAGAGGGATCGCAAAGAATTGTAAGAAAATGCTGCAGAAATTTATTTGAGCTTTTCTGAGTCTAATGGGGAATATTCAAAAGATTCTTGTAATACTTTTCTGAAGATAATATCAATATACAAACCATCGGTTTTGAGTAAAGCTTTGTGTCTTCTTCAAGTGTGTTTACAATTGGTTTATTGTTTTCATTCTGAATAATCCAGGGTTATTTTGTTTGAATGGGGTAGCAAGGCTATTTTCAGTAGATGTGCTCGCTGGCTTTTCTCTCTAGGAGGGGAAATTAAAGATGCGGGGATCACTCCTACCAGTAAACTTTTTGGAGGGAACTTTGAGTTTTGATGATCATAGTTTAGTTTGGTATGCATAAATTCCTATAAGTGTTAGGCATGTATAAGGATTAATAGAAGCCAAGCCAATAGGATGTGTAAAGATATTTTGTTTGGGGTGTATTATCTGAGTTTAGATGACTCTGTGACCTTGGATAAGGCACTGGTATTGATTGAAGTTGTTTATTGCATGTTTTGTTGATCAAAATACTGAATATGAGTATAATTTTCATTCCTTTGTTTCAGTTAGTTTCAAGGTGAATAGATCCACTAGTTTTTTGGACTCGTTTGTTGTGGATTTATCTTTTGAAAGTGTGAATCCAGTTCACAAAGGTATACCCACCTGGACTCTGATTAAGTCCAAAGTGTAGAAGGTTAAATCAAACCTTGTCATATGTTGTCCTAAGAGTTTCCTTCCCTTTAACATCTCTCTTACACAGAGTTTGATCATCTTATTATAAGGATGTTGAAGTGAGTCAAATTTTGAAGACAACAAACACTTCAGCAATGATGATGAAAAGGTAAGGGGAGAGAGGATCCCCTTGTCACAGACCTCTGGAGGCCCTGAAATTCTCTAGGGGCCTCCCATTGAGAAGCATAGAGTAGGTGATCGTAGATATGCATTCCCCAATAAGTTTAATGAGTTTATCTCCAAATCCCATTGTCTTGAGAACTTTGAAGAGGAATTTCTAGTTGGCTCTATCATAAGCCTTAGAGATGTCAAGCTTGAGCACCATCACCAGCTGATGGCACTTGTCCATGGAATGAATTATCTCATGAGTAGAGATGGCCACATCAAGATTCTGTCTACCCGAGACAAAACCTTTCTGGGTAGGGCTATTAAAGGTTTGAGCCTATTAACAAGAACTTTGCTGAATATTTTATAAATAGTGTTGCAGAGACTGATAGGGTTGAAGTCCTTGAGACTGGATGCCTCTTGAAATTTTGGGACAAGGGAAATGAAGGTGTAATTAATCTTGTTGAGAAGCCTTCCAGATCTGAAAAAATCCCTAGTGGCCATAACAACATCAGGGCCCACCACATCCCAAAAATCTTGGAAAAAAGCCAGGGGGAAACCATCAGGACTTGGGGCTTTGAAGGAACTCATAGGAAAAACAACGGACTTTACTTTCTCCTTAGAAACAGGGGCCAAAATGAGGTTGTTATCTTCCACCAAGAGGGGTGGTGGGAGGTAGTTGAGAAGATCCTCCCCAACAGGGGCCCCAGAGTCACCATCCTCCCTAAACAAAGTGGCAAAATAGTTAGTAGTCAGTCTACCCAAACTATCCTCATCATTGACCTCTTAATTGTTATCATCCAAGAGGGAGGAGATGTGGTTTGTTCACCTGTGGATAATAGCAGATCTATGAAAGAAAGTCATATTCTTATCACCCTCTTTGAGCCATTAAACCCGACATTTCTAGAGTTCTTCTTTGTGGGAGTTTTCCTTCCATTTTTTACAGAGAGTAGCCTCCTCCATATGGGTAGCTTCAAGAGAGTCACCTTGATCAATGCGCTCTTAGATAGTCATCAATTTACTATTGAGCTCCTTTTTTTGCTTGAAGATGTCCTCGAAGGTATATTTATTCCAATCCCAAACGTTCCTTTTGACCAAATCAAGCTTCTGGGCAATCCAAAACATAGGTGTGCTAGGGATGCAGGTGCTCCACCATCTTTTAATGCAATCCTTGAACTTCGAATGAGAGTTCCACATAATTTCATACCTAAAAGGATGATTTTTCCTTACAACATTCGTGGTATTCCAAAGGAGCAAGGGGTTGTGATCAGAAACTGTTCTGGGGAGGACAGTGAGCTTCAAGGAGGGACCAATTCCCCAATTGCACGAGATGAGAAATTTGTCAAGTCTGACCTGAATAAGATCCTTTCCCTTCTTAAGATTGGACCAAGTGAATTTTTGCCCCATTAGTTCCACATCCATTAACCCATTCCTACCAATGAAGTCGGAAAGATTAGTCATACTGTCATAGTACTCTAGGAGCCCCCCAACTTCTTAGAGGGGATTAGAGGAGAGATGGAATCACTCACGATCAACCAGTGGGCATTGACATTATTTTGTATTAGAGAAGTTATGTCATTCCAAAGATTCAGTCTACCCGATTTGACATTGGGAACATATACATTAATGAGAAGGCATGAGTCCATTGGGGAAGAGAGTTTTAGAGACCTAAAAGTTGGTCGAGGAGGAGAGAAGACTGCCAGAGAAATGGGAGGGGTCCCACATGGTAACCAAGCCACCAAAGGCTCGAATAGCATCACTGATAACAAACTTAGCACCAAGCCAAATTTTTCCAGCATCAAGGGAAAAGGAAGACATAGACATCTTAACTTCTTAGAGGAGAAGGACCATAATTTGACTTTCAAAAATACAATTCTTAAGAGCATATTACTTTTGGGGGTTGTTGAGGCCCCTCATATTCCATGAGAGGACCTTCATTTCTTACCTTTTATGGACATCTCCAAGATCTTCTACCTACCATTGGCAATATCCCTTGCTGCTTCCTTCTATCTCAATAGTCTCTACGATGGCTGGCCTGCTTTAAGGTCCATCTCCACATCAGGTTTTATATTTCTAGTTTTGTGTCTTTGAGTAATCCAACCCTCGTCAACAAGAGTCATGCAACTGATGGATGATGCACTAGGAGCACTAGAAGAGGGGATACCCTGGTGTGGAGTGGGATGAGATAAAACTATCAGGGAGCAAGCCATCTCCAGGGCAAGAATGAGGCCCCTCGTAATGTTGCCATCTTCCAATTGATCAACTGGTGAAACTGAGCTAGCCATTGGGGAGATGCATTATTCCTTCAGGGCCGATTTAGAGGCCTCGTCCACATTCTTTGTAGGAGATTTGAGAAGGTTGATAATAGTCTCAACAAAGGGGTATTCTTTCATAACTGGGTCCTCAACTGCAGGGGGAGGCAGGTCAGGGCCAGAAGTAGGAGCCATAACATGCCCCATAGTCGGGCCATTATGCATGGGAGGAACATTTGGCACAGGGCTTTCATCCAGAGCTGGGCCCTTGAGCTTAAGAGGCAAGGGAGTCAGAGCTTTGCATTGAGAAATAATATGCCTAGTTTTGTGGCATTTTTGGCAGAAAAGGGTGGCATTTTCATAAACAAGGGCTTGAGTCCAGCTACCAAGCCTAGATTTGAGGGTTATAAAGTTGGGGAGATTCATGCTCACAGTAGCTTGAACATAGAAATGAGCATAGAATAGGTGCGATTTGGTTTTGGTATTCTCATCAACACCAACAAAATGACCAAAGGAATTCCCAATCCATTTAAAGATGGACTCATCCCAGTATTCAAGGGGGAGCCTTGGTAGCCGAACCCAAACCGAACTAGTTTTCTGCAAATCAGCCGCTGGGTCAAAACCAGCCTTCCATCAACAAAGGTAAAGATTGTTTTGACCATAGGACCAGCAACCAAAAATGACAAGAGCGACATTCATCTCAGTAGTGAATTTGAAGAGGAAGAGGGCTCCAGGCATGACGCTAACAGAAACACTCCCTTTCAGTTTCCATTTGTCCTTGACCCATTTTCTAACCATCTCCACTGTGGGGTGCAGGGAGAAGAATTTTCCCACCAAAGTATTAGCCATGTTGTGCAAAATATGGTCAAGAACAATGTCAGGGAGCTCTAAAGACGTTCCCTCCTCAGTTTGCGAGTAGACGGGGACGATGTTGGGGTCCATAGTCTCAGTGTTTCCGACCAACATGTTTTTTCAGCCTTTGAGATTTGTGTTATTAGTAGGAGGTTCAGTGATATTTTTCTTATCATGAACAACCGACATGTCGGGTATAGGATCAGAAACTACGAGTGTGACCAGAGAGCTCTCCGAAGTAGAACCGTCAAGATGAATCACCGTCAGACTGGAAGGAGAATCCATCGTGGGACCAGGAGGGGATGTGACAGATAGTGTCAGCATCGCAGAGTGCAAAGTGGGGTCCATAGGCGGTGGGGAAGATCCCCACCAGCAGAGTCCACCATGAATGATAGGGGTTTGAAATTTGAAACTTGCAGAGCGGGAAGTTTCTTTATCTTTTTCCTATGAAAATGTTATAAAGAGAACATAATATAAATATTTTATGATATTATTATAAATATAATAATAAGAAAAATAAAATTTACAAACAACATATCTTTAGTGAAGGGTACAACAAAAATTTTCTCTATAAGCAATGAAAATCATAATAAAAATGTACAAGGTTAAAAAAAATCTTGTATTTGTTTTCTTTAGTTTAATTAAAAACAAATGATATTTATTAAAAAAATTTCTTAGCTATCGATTCAATATGTGAATAAAATCACAAAAGCCTTATCATTAAACCTTATTCTCCTACACTCTCCTTTAATCTTACATTCATCAAATTAATTGATTACATATGAAATAAGAGGTAATTAAATGATTCAAACAACCCAGATCACCAATTTTTTCATAGTCATGTACAAATTTATAATGTTCAACATTTTTTATGATTCTCAACCTTGTCTGTGCTTAAAATACTATTATAGGCCTTCACAATCCTTGTCATGTCCTCTTGCAACTTTTTCTTTTATCAAACCTATTGGTATGCCCATTAAGAATTTTAGTGTAATTGCTGGTTATTTATCTATTTTTATAGTTTATATTGCATTAATATAAAAATATTGCCTTAGGTATTTATGGTACTTTTAAGATTGTAAGATTATTTTAAATTTTTATAAATGCATAATTTAAATTCTATAATTCTTTTATTACAAGTTAACGACTCATGAAAATTAAAACATGGTTGAACCCATATCTAATTTTAACAAGCTTAAGCTTTTATATGTGTGTGTGTGTGTATGTGTACATATACATACATACATGTATGTATGTATATGTATATGTATACATATACATATATATACATACATATACATACATATATATACATATATATATATATACATATATATATACATATGTAGACATATGTACATATATATACATATGTATACATATATAAGTATACATATGTATATATATGTATATATATATATACACACATATATATACATATATATACATATGTATACTTATATATGTATACATATGTATATATATGTACATATGTCTACATATACATACATACATACATACATACATACATATACATATATACATATATATATATATATATATATATATATATATATATATATATATATATATATAATCACTTGGGTAATTAAAAAGTTAATATATTATCAATAAGTATCACATCCTTGAATTCTTATAGCTTATCAAATATCATTAGAAAATAGTTTGTGTAGGTCACTCAATCAAGATTTCTAAGTTTAAACATTTTGTACTTATAAGAAGTTAATTTTTTTTGACAATTTTTATCTCAATTGCATATCATACCATTAGTTAATGTTTATCAATCTAATGCTGTCGTCAAGTGATATCTTATTCAAAGATGGATTACTAATTCAATGTCACCATTATATGAATTTTTTACAAAGATTTTATATTTTTGAAATGGTTTATAAGATTGTTGATGTGAACACGATGTTTTAGCTAATTCATTCATCGCTTAGGTCTTATTCATACTAGTTACTTAATTTCACTTAGGGTACACAAATAATACTTATAACTTTATGTCTCAATTCATAAGATTAAGATATATGTCATAATGTTTCTTAATCTTATAAAATATGATGTCTCACCTTGGTCTACATAACCAAGGGGTTCCCTTTGTATTCATATTCATTCTAATTAGTCCTATATCATTATATATTTGCACCTTTGATAAAATAGAATTATTCTAATTTTTTATTTTCCTTGTTCTTTAATAGAAGTTCCTAGATCTTGTTAGCATCAAATTACCATCTACCTTGTAAATCCTATACCATGGCTCCAACATCCTTGAGAAGTGTCTTAAGGCACTTAGGGGGTATTGGGAAAATATATTGTAATATTATTCCTCATTGTTCATAATGCATTCATAAGGGGTGATGGATTTCATTAGTAGTGGTAAAGGTGGGTTGTGAACACAATTATTTAATATTATTTTCCCCACATGTGGATGCCTAGAATGGGATAATGATATACGAAGATGAAAAATGAGTGACCTTTGGGCTTCTCCAAGCAAGGGCTTGGAAGAGGCAACAAGTATCTCTTGGTATTCTATCATTAATTGTATTTAATATAATGTTTATCTTGCAAGAATGGGTACCAAGTTGGAGAGAAAGTGTTGGAGCCAAAATTGGCACCCTTTCAACTTTCATAGAGGTAATCCAAGGGTTGTGGTTGTTTGGAATGAAAATCCTTATTTGTTGATTATTATTGGTGATTCTAGAGCTCTTGCCATTCTATAAATTAACCTATTTAGATGTAGAAAGTATAATATAATGAAGAACAACTAAACATAGAGTTGATTTGTAGGAATACATAGGTAAGATGCACAAGGAGGTTGTACATGGGTACATAGTTGCTGCAATGTTGGAGGAAATGAGGAGAACAAAACTGAATGTGTTATAATCATGTTTATTGTTGATAATGCATACTTGGCCTCTCTTCTTGGTGGAGTTTTTTCTTGCAAGGGTTTCTCCATGTAGGATGTTATGTGGTGTTCTTATGTTGTTGATATATGCCTCATTGATCCTACCTTATGGTGATTTTATTCTATATTCTTTTTTGTTATAATTCACATAAGATACTATTTTTAAGCATGATGTGTAGACTGATTTTTTGACACCATTAAGAAGAAGAATCTAAGAATTATTTTACACATTAAATAAACTTATATTTAGATTTGAATATAAGTTTCAAATTTTTATGTTGTAGTTGGCTAAGCCTTTGATCTCATAATTTGATTGGTTTATTGGATAGAGATTGGTCTTCACAATATTTTGTATTAAACCTATTTATTTATCAATAGATTATGGTTGGATACAATCTTTAGCTAAATATTGCATGGTATAGAAAATTGTATACCAACTCTTACAATGATGAATGTGGTATCTTTCCTATGATATGGATACTCAATATCTTCTCTATCTATGATATATGGGCAACCAATTTATTTCTCCTCAATAGAATGTCACAAATAATAATCCATTTCTTCTACATTATCTTCATTCATAATAAGTGCACAAAAATGCCTTGCATTGGTTTCTTTTAATGAGTTGAATCTAGTAAATGATAAAAAAAATACAACAAAAAAAATAAAAAATATTGAATTGAATTAAATTATGCAACTAATACCTAGTTGAGTCATATCTATAATGTGGCCAAATTGAATTGATGATTCCATATCCATGACTTGTAATACTCTTGGAAGTCTATACATCTTGAGTGGGTTTAGAGTAGTAGCACACCATTAATCAAATCCCTCTTTTGAATCACATTCATTCCAAGTAAGATCTACAGAAGAAGTTAAAAACATGCCATGCACCTCATACAAATAGTCTACATGAACCTCCATTTAATCTTCTAAAAGAGTGGATCCCACTCAAACTTGTCAAAGTACAGTAATCCTCATGTTTTGCAATATAGTTTCATCTACCAACCAAAAAAATGAACTATAGACTTCTGATCATTACCTAGATCCATCATAGCATTACGTTATTTGATGACATATGGTCTTTTCACTTCAAGTAGATTCTCAAGCTAAAGCTCTTTTAATACATTCTTTTACATCACCATGCTCTTGATTTCCATGCTTGACTTCTAAAAGAATTTATATATGTTGAACACTACCCAGCTTATGTATTCTACTCAACTAATAAAACATATGTGAAATCTTGAATTATAACACACAAATATTTGACCATATGATATGATGACAATTTTTTTTTTGGTACCCAAATTATTAAGAGCATTTTAAAGTAAGCTTGCATAAACTATGTAGAATACATGTGATCATCATTGACATAAAAACATGATACTAGAATATAAGTTCTTCATGTCTTACTTTGTATTTTCAAGGATATGAATGAATTCTATATGCACAAATATAGCAACCTAAGCGAAGTTGTAGTATATTTTGAACCTCATTTTTTAGTTATAGTATATTATTCTCTATAAAGTCTACAATTGAAATGATGGTACGAAGTGAAAATGTGCCCCTGCATAACTTGAATTGCAAGTCCAACCATCAAGCTCTATTGGTATGCATTTCATACTCATACACTAGTATATTCTATCAAAAAATGTACTTAAATTGATACAATAGACATTGTTTGCTTTCATCTTTCCTCATATATTGTATTTTGTTTTATTGTTTTACTTTACATTTTGAAAATATCCCTTGTTTTTTGTGTTTCCTTATACTTCCATTGTCATTTCACATTTTATGTTATGCCTTTTATCCTATTTTTTTATGTCTTTCATAATCCATGTTATATATATCCACACATGGATTCCCTCTTCATGTCACTTATATATTATTATACTTAGATGATGTTATACTTATAAGCTTATCCTATCATTTATATTTTTATCATGTCTGATTTATCATGCTTGATTTTATGTCTATATATTCATAAATAAAATCAATGGTAACTTAAGATCCCTTTGGGATTTTCTCTTCATAATTTCTATAGTAGAAAAGTGAAAACACAAATATTGAAATTACATGTTCACGAATGATTTTCTATGGTATTGAGTTGTTTTGTATTGAATGGTCTACTTTAATGGTTTGGAAAAATTCTAGAGAATATAAGGCTTATATTTTATTCTCTTCTTTCTCTAGTAGAATAAGAAATGGTAAATTAAAAAAATGACCATTTACCAATTGAATGGTCAAATTAGATAGAGAAATGCCTTTTTAACTAGATTCTACAAGACAACATGATTTGATAGATAGGTAAATCATTGATGAATGGAACTAAAAATCCCAAAGGAATTAGATTATTTAAATTTGGTGGTAATACGTATGTAGAAAAATCTATGAAAACATTTAGAATGAACATAGAAAATAACATTTGAATCCTAGTTTTTTCATTGTGGAAAGCATAAAAAGACCATTCAATGCAATTAAAGGCTTTGAAGACTAATTTTGAGGAAGACCATTAGTTGTTGAGAACATCTATCCCATTCCATCCTTTCTTAAACAATAATAACATTATCAAGAATACACCTAGACTTAATAAAACCAATTTAGTTAAGATGAATTGGTTGGAGATGAAGAAGTTATAAGTTTAGAGAACTGTTTTTGGCAATTCTCTTATTAGGATAAATTCATCAAAGTGACAAATCTCCAATTGTAGATATATCCTATTTATTAAGCATGAATTTAATCTATAGTGTATTTGTTGGTCTCTAATCCTCTCCTATCTAGACCACTCACTTGTAAATGCTTCATGTGTTCATGCTTTGAATATATATAATAAGTAGATCAAGACTCTATTTGACCTCTCTTCCAAGATTACTAGAAATTTATTTTAATGGCTAAAAGACAAAGTAAAATACAGGCTACCTATTTTGAATCTTATCAAATAGTCATTGATTTAGTTCCTCTCCATATACTTCAAAAAATCAAGGTAATAACCTTGAAGCCCTTATGAAAAGATTGGAAATACAGTATCCAAACACACCATTTCATAATTATAGATCTTACCTACCTTTGGTTTCTTAGTGGTGGCATACTTTTTAGACTATTCATCTATGGTTCTTGAATTAAAGGTTTTCATTTTGAAATTAGTGTATTACTTATTAGGGTCTTCTTATTGGAACCAAATTAGCTCATCTAGAAGTTATCAATCCTTATTGACTATTTTATGGTTGAAAAGAGGCTTTCAACTCTAGAATTCAAGGAGCTTGGAATTAGATTGATGACATTTTCAAGTATTTCAAACCTAAGTCTTTCTCATGGCATATTTTATTTCTTGGTGATTGGCCCAAACTTTACCTAGAGTTTCTATTTCCCAAAGTAGATAATCTTTTCACTATTTGGAGAGACAAAAAATTTGTATTGGCTATTTGGTTGATACTCACTTTTTGCTTTATAGTAAAGATTTGATTTAATCTAACATGTTTATGTAAATTCAGGTGCAAGCTAATAAAGCTACATTTGAAGTGGAAAATCTATAAATGTTGTTAGATCATTGGGATAAATATCCATACATAATTTCCAAAGTCTTATTTCCTTTAGATGCCTTTACAAACCACTCTTGTCCTTGTGGTTTTTGGGAACCTTGATTCCCAATCACATGCTTCTCAACCTCTCTCTAAAAGATCTATGGATTACATGATTGGGCAGCTCTAAGTTGGTTAAAATTTGGTAAATTATTGCACCTAGCACTTTTTTTTTTTTTCATGTTATGCATTAGCATGTAGAGGATGAAATGAAGGTGGTGTTATTATTAGTTGGGATCTTAATATTGATTGATATAGTCTTGCTAATGTAGTGGGCAAATAAGATGATCATGACTATCCTCCCCTTCTAGTTTTATTGCCACTTGGGTAGTTTATTTTTTTATGTTTTCATCTCATTATTTGAGATTCATCCTATTTAGAATTTGAGTGTGTTCCTTCTATCATCCTTTTTTCAATGAATAATATAATATTTTCTTTTACAATATATAAATAACCTTGACGCCCCTACATATTGATAGATGACAAAATTTTGTGTAAAGTTGAGCTCATTCCCCTAGTCTCTACCCATCCACATACACAAATTCCTATGCACTTAAGGCTCACCTTATATGCATTTTCCCACATTTTCATGTACCCTCCATCTATTTACACCCATTGCTGGTATAGTGTAGTTCTTACGTTTTCTTAGGATGTTAGGAATATTTAAATATTCTCACCTAGTTAACCAATAATGATATTGGTACACCTTGACTTGAGGTAAACAAGTGTATCACTACCTCATAAATCCTTAATTGATGGTGTTAGTTGTTAGCTCTCTTTAGTCAATGCTGCCTATGTCTCAACTATTTTGAGTTAAATCACCTCACGAATTGGAAGTGATTACAAGTGATAATGAGAATATACATTTATTGAAGTGATAATGAGAATATACATTTATCGAATTTTTTGACATATTTGTTAGAGCTATTATGAACTCACGATCATATCCAACAATCAAATTAACTATAACCAATCATTAATTTTTTCAAAACATTTTGAACAACTTTTTTATAATACCATTGTGCTCAAAGATCTTTAAAAAAATAAATTCGATTCTTTTATTACAAGACATGAGTTACCCTCCTTTCACTCCTTAGACAAAAAAATAAGTCAATAAGACAAAAAAAAAATGTGCAAAGACTTGGGTGCACATGGTTTAAGTTACTTTAGTGCATGGATTCACGGCATTGTAAGTGGGACATTTGCAGAAACAAGGTATTGAAAAGGGTACCCACATGGTCAATAGCATTTTTCAATCGTAGACATAAAAATATTCGAAATAATTTATTTTTAAAAGTAATAACCCTAAAATCAGGCATTATTCCTCTATACTAAACGACATCCATGGCATTAATTAAGGGAATTTTCTATATTGCATATATTCTGATTACAAATAGCTTGAAGTTAGCCCCACTATATGGGATATTCCTTTAAAAATTCCATCGCCCACTTCCTCTTTTCCTTATATTCTAGGTAAGGATTTGACATGGGCACATGGGATGTGAATTAATAAGTAATTGGAATCTTAGAATGCTTTTATAGAGTAATCCTTTTTTGTTTTTTTATGAAAATAGGAATATATTTTTGTCTTCGTTATTTGTTTATCATGTCATTTGTAACAATTTTTTTTTTGGATTTATATTTATATTTGATATTTGTTAGGAATGTTTTTATGCAATAATGTATTGTAAATATATATTAATGATAAAATGTCAAAATCTAAATTTATTTGAAACAATTATGAAAAATCCTTTTGA